>NC_084824.1:20097109-20173841 GCF_958449725.1 Rosa rugosa | reverse complement strand
GACTGAAAAGTGGTGGTTCATGCTGTTTGCTAACAACATATATATATAGGAGTTTACAAAGACATCCCTTCAACAAGTACACCTGTCACAAGAAATTTCTGCCGGAACCAAGCAGCGTTATGAATGAATACAAGTAAAGATGAAGAGCATCAAGTAGGAAAAGGCACTAAGATATAAACAAACTTAGCATCCCTTAAAATGGTGAGCACGAGACCAAGAAATTGATTGATGAACTCCTATGTTGTAAGATTTCTTAGCCTTTAGGTCACTTAACAATCGCATTATATGATGCTTTCAGTTATTAGAGTACTTCTGTGAAAATCAGGGAACTCAAAAATTGTGAAGTGTATAACTTACCAGGAACTCTTGTCGTTTGACCTGACATTAATTCAATGGTAAATATCCTAAATAGCATCCAATGGTGCAAGATAAATTAGAATGAACAATGGAATCTACAGCATATTGCAGAAAGTGAATCACCTCTCACTACTACACAAAATGAATCAGACAACAGTCAAAAGCCTGTTGTCTGAATGAAAATGGAGATGTTGTAAACTGGCGTGTTGTCTGATCTCCCCCATCAGACAACTTTCTTTTTTAATTGTCTCTCTGGTCATTCACACAACATGTGTACCTAAATATGTGTTGTCTAAATTTACCAAATTTTGATTCATGACGGTAGTCTGTTGTCGGGTATGAACTCAGACAACAGCTTATTGTCGGGGTGTTGAGTGAAATTCACCAAGCACAACAATCTTTCCAAGCCTTTGTTGTCTGCTATATATTTTCAACGACAATATTGTATGAGACCTGATGTGTGAAGTAAACATCACACAAGCATTTTTGATTACCAAATGTTGTGTGAAATGTATTACAAATATCAATTTGCTCGATATGGTGTTGTCTTGGGTGAACCTCAGACTACATCTTCAATAACCGTATGTTGTCTGAATATCTCTAAGATAACAATTATCTAGATTCCAATGTTGTCTAAAATTCAATTAATTTAACAATATTAATTAAGCATGTGTTGTACCGGATGAATTTCAGACAACACATTTTTTTTTTCTTGTTGTCTGAATTAACAGTTATATAACAAGTTTGATGATACTGATGTTGTCTAAATGTAATTTAAGATAACATTAATGTTGATGAATTTGTTGTCTTGAATGAACCTCAGACCACAATATTCTTTCCTTCTTGTTGTCGGTGTTCCTTTAAGATAACAAGTTGGTATATAAAGGTGTTGTCTGAATTCTCCTCAGACAATAAGCTTTATTTGGACCTTTCTTTTGTGTTGTGTGATAATTTGCACTACAACAGTTACATTCATATATATGTTGTTGGACTTGAGTTTGCACAATTGATCTGGAAATAGGCAGATATGAAATTCAAAGTTGTCATTTACTTCATCATTCTCATACATCATTCTCGCAAATCTTACATTATCAATTCAAAGTACAAGCATCAACTCATGTCCAACCAAATCCATAGAACAAAGTTTCAACTGAACTAAAAAAGAAGATATAACTCCATAAGTACCAAGCGCAATGCTTACATATATGTCTTCACCATAAACTTTGCCCACTCATTTCTGACCACATCAATATCTTCCTGGGTATATGTTGCTTTGCCTCTTCTCTCCCACTGAAATAAATTAGTTTGTAGTTAGTAATGGACAAATTTGCAAAAAGAATCTATAGCTGTACGTCATTGAGCATTATGTATTCTGGACAACCTTGACAAAGTTTTGTAATCTGAGCATATATGCCACTTAGTAATTGACATCAAAATTTCAATAACCATAATCCAAGCAACCAACAGCAAATGCAGTTATTATATATATGACATATTCACTAAAACAGAAATTAATGAATCCCTACCGGATAATACCATCAAAATCAGAAGCCTTACATTAAATCCAAAGGAAAGGGAACTACTAGTACTCACCGATTACATCAATTCTTTTTTGTAGTGCTTTATTCCTTGACAAAACTAATGATGATAGGAGATGTAGACAAATTAATGAAGACAAGTTTTAGTGTAGAGAAGAGAAAGAAAACAAAACTAAAAACAAATCTTTCTAATTAACAAACAACACAAAAGGTTTAACTTATAAACATGCATTTCAAAAATACTATCAGCCATTGACAAAACATAAACCTGATAAGAAAATATTGGCTGATAGGAACTTATCCATACAAAAATGAAATAGCTGATTTCCCATTTCCATAAGTCAGAAAGTAGTTTGGGTTGCCACGAGTTGATTCTTTGTACATTCCAAAGTATGTATCTTTCGGTACATGATCGTAATTCTTCTTGAACATGGATACCTATTAGTGTCAGAAATACAAGAAGAAAACAGGTCAGGAACCATATATGGATATCCCACACCTACTTCTTGCCAAACTAAAAGCCCATATTTGAAGTTTTTGACTAACCACTTCAAAGTCTATGTCTAGATTGTGGAAAAGGGCTAGACCAAGGTGGGTGTCTTGCAAATTGGATATAGTTCTGTTCTTCAGTAAAAACTTGCATTGAATGGCTGGTTTAATCCATTTAGTAGGGTATAGAAAAGATAATCATGTGTCTATAAAATTTATTGTTGCAGATTTCGATTAAGCAACAATAGAATTCTGTCTTTCAGCATTTCAACTTAAACCTACAACTAAGACGAGGATACAAGCTCATCGCTGATTAACAATAACAGTACACATAATAAAAGATGTCTCCAATCAGACAGGCAGCATGACATGACAAGTATAATAATTTACTGCTATCTATAAGACTAGAACAAAATTAAAACGAATCTACT
Organism: Rosa rugosa; assembly: GCF_958449725.1. NCBI lineage: Eukaryota > Viridiplantae > Streptophyta > Magnoliopsida > Rosales > Rosaceae > Rosa > Rosa rugosa. The sequence goes on along the minus strand of NC_084824.1, from coordinate 20,171,026 downwards.
GAACCACGTAAAAAGCAAGAATAATGGACAATAGAGAAATTTACCTCGGTAAAAGGTTCCTTAATATCATCTCGTTCAACACTGCTCTCCTACTCAACAAAATATCAACGTTAATTACATTTACCGAATAACAAGCATCAGGGTTGAAACAAGAGACATGTAAAAGTACAAAACTAGCATGTGCAATTAAGTTTAACCACCTGCCTACCACAATGTTTAAAAGTACCACTACAAATTCACTTACATAGTTCGAAAAAATAACCATATCCACATTCCCAGGCACATCAAGCAACAACTGCCTCAAAGAATACTCCTTGGCACCAGCTGGGTGTAGTAACTCATCAGTATCAAGATGAATAATCCAGTCCATTCCAGCATCCTATTGTTTTTGTATGCAAGAGAAAATTCCAAGAAGACAAAAAGAAAAAAATCAACACGAGCTCATATCAGAAAGTAAGAATAGTAAGAATAACAAGAGGGGAAAAATTATATGAGATAACATATTTCATACCCTTGCCATAACAATAGCCATCTCCATATTGAGAGATTGCTTCACAAATAGCTCATAATTGCATGGTTTGTAAAAGAAACTTGACAGCCATGTCTCATTCCAAATCTGACTGATGGTACCAAAAACAAGAAGCATAAGAACAAGTAAATCAGTAAAGATATATCCAAGAAACAACTATAAGAGATAAATGTAGAACAATGTGGAAGCATTTAAAGATGATTATTCATTGATCACGAGCTAAGGAAAGAGCCTAAGCAGCCAGGAATATAGCAATTATAAAAGAAAACTACATTAGCAGTTAGCATAAGAGTGGTCCTAGCAAAAAAGTGGCAACTCACCTTCTAGCTTGTTGCTCCTCGAGCTCCTTTGTTCTGTATATCAATTTTACTCCCTGAGAAAATACCAAAAAGTTTATCCTCAAAAGATTTTACCCAAAGAAAATGACAAGATATAATAGAAATCCATTTGAAGTGGGGGAAAAGAGAACCAAAAGAAGAATAAATCAACTAAGCTGAACATAAGCAGACCAAAGCATATTTTGACTCACAGGTATAGACTCCAGAACTTTGGATACTTCAGGAGACGTAGCCTTTCCTTCCACAAAAAGAAAAAAGGTGGAAACTCCAATAACCTTGTGATAAAACATCCATGGTAAAATCTGATCTAAGCCTGCCGACGTACTTGTAGTAATTACTATCTGCAAAGTCAGAAGCAAAAAAACACAAACAATTCATTAAAGTTTGTTTTTCAATAGAAATAATAATAATAACATAATGACACTGAGTCATTGAGAGAAGGACAGGGTCATTCCACTGAAATGTCTTTCTGTCGAACAAGTGATCATATTAAAATCCAGTACTCAAACCTAACAACTATCATTCATCATCTGAACAATTGGGTTACACGAAACATCATCAAAAGTGTTATACAACGGAAACAAGACATCACATTAAATCCTTACAATCACACTAGTTAATAAAGTAGAATGTGATCTCAAAAATAGCCGACTCACATAATCAAGTTCTACTAGCCAAGGATTCACTCATAGTCTATATACATGTGCCTGTGAAGCAATGATATTGTGTTCGCCTATTCCAATACCCAAACTGCTCGAGTTAATACGTTACTTTATCAGTCATAACCACATAAAACTCATTAAATGGATGTAGCTAATTCACCATTACTTTCCATTAGTATTAACTGGTTTAGGCTAATTCTACCACTGTAGAACCACTTGACTTACCCAGTTGACATATTGAATTATCAGAGCAGGCGTGCATAGGTTTTAAATAAAGGAGATCCCTTCTTTAAAAAATCTAAAGCAAATGTCACCGTGTCTATTTGGAGAGCAAGGTTAAGTTGAGGTTGCCAGAAAACATATGGAGTTACTTCACATTTTACAGCATCTGAATAGAAATTCTTTATAATTGAGATGATAATACAGAGATTAGCATCATACATAATCTCCCGTGAAGAGCAAAGTCTGAGTACCCATATCACAAGCAGTTGTAGCTACAATGGTGAAACAAAATTCACTTCTGTCGTAGGTTTCGCTATTCATTTCTGTGTCACTCAATTTCTAGCTCTGGCTGATCTCTCTAAGTACACAAAAGGTTTAACTTATAAACATGCATTTCAAAAATACTATCAGCCATTGACAAAACATAAACCTGATAAGAAAATATTGGCTGATAGGAACTTATCCATACCAAAATGAAATAGCACTAGAGTTTAAGCTATAATTTGAACTCCTAAATTCATAGCATGAGAGAAATTGAAGTAGCAAATTATCACTTAGACTTTTCAGGGTACAAAACTGAGCATAACTGAGCAATATCCTTGACTAACCAGTAACCAAAGCTGAGGATAAGTCGTTAACTCATAACAGGGCATACCAAAACAGATGCAATTTCATACTCATGTATTGGTTGCCAAGACAATTTGTATTCAGTAACCAAGGCAGTTAGTATGCAGTAACCAATTAGTATGCATTTACATACCATATGTCCATATCAGATACAATTAGTTTCCACTATGCTATTGTCCACAATTGTATATCAGATATATCAGATACAATTTCAATTCCCACACAATTTCATATTATCCAAAGCAGGAAATGACAATGTAAACTATTATCCAGAGCAGGTAATGGGTAACTATTTTACAAATTTTGACACAATGTGGAATTGGATGCGAACAAACCGAAACCAAGCATTTTAAGGCACCTGAATCTGAATAAACAACCTAACCGAAGAAACATGTATGCCTTCAAATTTAAAGTAAAAGTTGATATCAAATCGATAGTAAAAAAAAGCATAAGAAGAGCAGATTGTGAATGCTCTTCCAACTATTTATGCAGATTGTGAATACTCTATCAATAACTAGAACAAGCAATGACATCAACATCTCAAAATCTCAAACTCAAATAAAACCCAAACCCAATCATACCCAACAAACCCAGATTGAAAATTTACAAACCCTAATCAAACAAAGGCCAAATTAAAGAGGGATATAGTACCTGTAGACTAATCTAGACTAATCAATTCTCTAGCTCGACCAGAGTTGATGCGGCCGTAAGCTTCGGCGACTTCGAGCTCAGGCAGCGGAGAGAGTAAACCACCTGGGTAGCGACTAAGCTTCGGCGACTTAGAGCTCAGGCAGCGGAGAGAGTAAACCACCTGGGTTGTGAGCCCCGGAAAATTTATCAAGCTTAAATTGAGATCGTTCGACAAATTATTTATTTACGATCTCGGTAATTGTCAAAGTACTCGAGAATATTTTCAGAAATTTCCACAAAGTGAAATCCTCAACTTAGGAGTTGGATAATAAAGTACACCGCACGACGAGTTCGTGGAAATTTTCAGAGATTTATTCGGATACCCGGGCTATTTATCGTGGTAGTCCGAAGTTTTGGGATATTAGAAATTAATTCAAGAAGTAGAAACACGTGGAGCAATCCTGTCCATCTATTCTCTCTCCACCGCTTGATCTGGGCCCTTGATTTCATTTTAAAGGAAGGGGACCAAGTCAGAATGGATCCAGAATGATCGAGAGAGAGAAAGAGGGAGAGCTGGGAGCTCTCTGACCCGACACCTCAACCCGGTCGGCGCTCCACCGTCAGGCCACCTCCGTCCGGCGCACGGACACCATCGCCTTCGTCTCATCGTCGCCGTCACGATTGTGGTCTTCGATCGCCCATGCACCGGACGAGGAGGGAGAAACGACAGTGAGAAGATCGGACTGCTCCGGCGAAGTTCAGCCATTTCCGGCCATTGTTCAGGGCGCATTCGGTATGAAACTTCATCTTCTCGTCGTGCTCTACATGTTAGTCTAATTAGTTCTCCAATTCAATCAACTTTAACTCATCTTCGTTTCTGGGTTACTTCTGCCTCCGTCGCGGTACCTCAACGCCGACAGTTTCTCAGCCTCTCCTCGGCTTAGTTTCGGCTTGGGTGTATTCATAGGAGCAAGCTGACATCAATTGGAGCAGAAAGCCCGAACTTGCTGGGTTGCAGACGTCGAACTCCATTACCGGTTGAGCTTCGAATTAGGTAGGACGGAGTTGATCGACTCGGCGTCGACTAGGCTATCTCCGGAAATTGTGTTCTTCGTCATCGAGGTTTCATCTGCAAATTCTGCCCCAGAAGGTAAAATTGAGGTTCTGTACTTCTGGGTACTCTTGATAGATTTGTTGAATTGTGGTGTTTGGTTGAAATTGGACTATCCTGGGTACGAGCTTGATTACATGCACATAGTGGTTGTTTTGAATGGGTTATGATTATCAAGTTTGATATTCTGTCAGTGTTGCTATGGCTGATAGTCGTATGTTGTCTTGATGACTTTTGTTCAGGACTAATACTAGTGTTGAATTGAAATTATATGGTGGAAGTGGCTTAAAGTAATATATGGGTGTCCAGAGTAAATTAGGTACACCCATATCGAGTCAGAAATATGTTGGAAAATATTGGGTGTCCATAGTAATTCCGTCGAATCACTATGCGACACAATCGTTAAGCAAAGTGAACTTATTCGTTGGCGAAATTGAGAATTTGATGTAACATTCGGTTGCTTGAGTATTATCGGAAAGGGTAATAAGTAAAGAGATGAAAAGTAATATATTGGGTGGCCTTAGTAATTTGGGTACACTCAATGTATAAACATGTGTATTTGGTCGACATTACCATATAAATGGTCGGTAATCTGGGTTAATTATCGAACTTGTCGAGATTGGTCAAACGTGGTCAAACGGGTCAGTGTTAGTCAAACATGGTCAAAGTAGTCAACCCTTGGTCAACTCCTGGTCAAACCAGGAAAAGTTGGTTTGGACGATATATTAATCTTCGAGATTTCGTTTAACTGTTCAAAAGTTATTAACTATCGAAATGTCGGAATCTAGGACTCCAGTTACCCGAGGAACAGAAGGTTCGCAACTCTCGGAGTACGTGAGAGAACGCATCGGAATCCAGGTAGGGATTCAGGACTCTCCTCGGTTAGTGATTTTCTTATATTGTTATTAAATGATGCATGTTAGTTGGTATGGTTTGGTTATGTTCAAATGCAATGCATACTAACCAAACCATGTGAGAAATGTGATGGCTTGAGAGCGAAGGGTGGCTCTGACTTCCTTGGGTTCGATCCCCAAAACCTCCGGAGGGTTAGTTACACCGGTCGGACGGTGAGCGATCGCAATGACGACCCGATCCGTGTGTGTAGCTAGGTAGCGGACGCTCTCGCTACGCTTACCTGGTGATAAATTAAATTGAGGTAATTAAAGTCGTGTAGTGGGTCTATGGGACCGGCCATCAGGTAAAACTTGGATTTGGCGCCGTATTTATTTAAGCATCATGCATCAGTTTTCAAGTTGAAAAACATTAAAGTTTGTCGTTCCTTTTAAATATTTGGTTTAAGCACGTTTTCATACTGAGGCCTCAATAATTTATTTACCGATTTTCAAATCTAGTCGAGATAGAGTTCCTGTTGAGCAGCGAGGACGAAAGCTCACCCCTACAACAGTGTGGATGCAGGTACTGTGCACTGGTGACGGGACAGTAGCGGACGGAGCTGGGTGTGCGGAACAAGTTCGGTAAATCATTGTTTGGATTCTGTTTTAGATTCTGTTTCTCGAACTTCGTGTTTCGGAACTTGTGGATATTTAGCATCGTGTCAAATTTAGTTGAATTCTCTTTCATTGAAATTCATACTTCGTGTGATCCTTATCCAAGTACTGGACGAGGGAAATAGGTTTTAACAACTCAAGTTTTTCACCTCAAAAATATTTGTAGCTTCCGCTGTGTTTATACGAAAAGTTTTCAAACAAGATGCCTAGCGGTTCTCTAGAATGTAAATCGAGCGTTCGGTTTATGTTTTAGAGGCTTGCGGCACTGTGACGTGCTTAAGCTGGTGAGGTGCAGCTTGGGGCGTTACATGGGTAGCGACTAAGCTTCGGCGACTTCGAGCTCGACCAGGTAGCGACTTCGAGCGGAGAGAGAGTGTATCGGTTTCTGGTTTCGATAGGCTGCTGAGATGGTGAGAGCAAAAAGGAGGGAGAATGACCTAATTTCTTTCAAGAAACGGAGGGAAGTTTTTGGCTTCGATACGACCAAGGAAGGAATTGAGCTAGCAGATAAGGATTTGACCGATTTGTGTTTTGGGCTTTTGGCTACAAAAATAAATATATATTAAACTTTTTTGTTTTTTCTGATTTCTCAGACAACACATGTCCTAATAACTGTTGTCTTACAGTTATCAATTTCACCAAACTCCAATTGATTACAATGTGTTGGCTGAGTTTGAGAAGAAACGACAAGTATAACTAATATGTCGTCTGACTAACTCAGACGACACCAAAATGTCGTATGTCGTCTGTTACATGTCGTGTGATTCACTTTGTGTAGTAGTGTCTGTTAACTTCAGGATCTTATCTGCAGATGAAAGAAATGCCATCACAATGTTGTGATTCACCTAATGCATTAGGTGTTTTATTAGTTCGATTTTGGGATTTCCAGCTGCAGAACATTAGAAAAATGGCGTAATTGAGTGGCATGATCATGAAGTAGCACACTAGTATGAACATTATTGCCGACTTTTGACTAGTCCTTTAATAATGAGAAGCCAAAAAAAAACAGTTTGACCAAGGAGTTTCTGGTTTTATCACAAGTCAATGACGATAAATGATTCCAGAATTAGGAAACAGCTTAAGCATGATTGGCTTTATAAAATGTGAAAAACTAGAAAGAAATTAACAGATACAAGATAAAATGATATCCTTTCAAAATGAGTTATAACTGGGAAATCATACGCAAAAAGGATAGCCAATTCCGATAAGCACAAGTAGTGTAGATAACCTATATATATTCTCCCACTCATTGCTTCAACAGTCTCGATCAGAAGTCTAACCCAACAAGTATCATGAACTCAAAACCCAAAAATCTACAGCGAATCAACCAAATTCACTTCAAGTATTTCCAAGCGAAATCACTACTGTATGTAACTACTGTTTTCACCATTCAAGACAACAAAGCTTTGTTTAATACCCACGCTGCCACCAACCTAATCAATAAAACCCTACAATAAAAGAACAGTGAAATAATTGAAACTTGTCCTTATCAAGATAACACGTTAAAATAAGACCCAGTTTAAACAACAAACAAAAGAAAAACATCTCATAACTTAAACAAAGTCTTCTCAGCAAATACGAAAAAAAAGAAAAAAAAAAAAAAAAGCAAAGATCTTTCTCAGTTACTCGTATTGATTTCACAGGATTCAACCTTTACACATGACACAATAGAGACACGAACAGAAAAATTCTGTACAGTGATATAAAGCCACAGAACAATTGAAGGAAAGCTAAAAATCCTTTTCGCACTGCTCACCATTATTAACTTACAGAAGTTGCAAGCAGTCAAGCAGCATGTCATGAACACCTTCAAACATCACTTTCCTTTTTAGATAAAACCCATAACATGCTTCAACAAAAAGGGTATTTTCCATGCAAAGATTATTGATCAAATAATAACGTATATATGTAAGATCAAATATGGACATAACACATATCATCATAAAGTAATTGATGATTAGCTTAATATCAATCCTAGTTTAACATGGATACAAACAGTAAATCAATACTAGTGACTTAATGAAGTAGTGTATCAATTCATTAAGGATAGTAATCCATTGCTTAGTCTACAAGAAAGGCTACAAGTTGTGATACATTAGGAATCTAATAGTGAAACCTAAACCGACAAGGAATGCTTTAATGGGAAGATTCTTGAGGTTTAAGTTTCATATATATACAGATGAATTGGTCCCTGATTACTACCACGACTATTGCATATTGTTCTGTCCATTGAGAAGCAAGTTGGTAAGTAACAGAAGACCACATTCAGTGATCGAGTTAAGCAGTTGCATAAGATGGAATCCATGCCTGTTATTGCTGAAGGTAAGCCTTAATCCTTTTATGATTGTTGTGCATATGTTGTGAGCATGTAACTATGGTTTTACAATTGGTATCAGAGCATAGGCTCACAAATATGAAAAATCGTTTTAGGGTTTTGCAAAACAAACATAAAATTTTTTAAGAGTTTTTTGCTTTACGGGTCAAGTAATTGATCAGGTTACTGACCAAGTCACTGGTCATGTAACTGGTCAGGTATCTGACCAAGTAAGTAACTGACCAGGTAACTGACCAAGTAACTGGTCAGGTACCTGATCAAGGTAAGTTACTTAAGTCGACTGCTGCATCTGGTTAATTATAAAATTCACGCTTCCGCTATGATTTTTTAGCAGCAAATTGGGGAAAAAGCAAAAACAGGTTTTTCTGTGAGATTGATTTTGATTCATAGCATGATAATTGAATTTTTGATTGTGCCCAAGAACCCTAGTTGCATTCCCGGCGTGCGTTAGGCTAGAGTAGATGGTGACCGGATGAAATTTACAATTTCTTGATTGTTCTGTGGTTTCTTGGAATCGAATCAATTTTGGTTATGCTTGAATATGCATGTTGAATTGATTGATAATATGGTATTGTATCTGTGATTGTGTAAAATTGTATGAAGAACAGAAATCTCCCAGATTTTGTTTACACGTTAAAGTTGACAGATACAAGAGCTTAATTTTCTTACAAGGATGAATCTGGATAGAATGTAAAGTAAAAGAGCTCATATGTTTTGTAGTTTTCTGTTGGCATAAGTGATTATGATGCACAAAGCATCCTTCATTGATGTTGGCAGAAAACATTGATCAGGTACGTGTAACTGGTCAAGTAACTGACCAAGCAACTGACCAAGTAACTGTACCTGATCGAGTAACAAAACTGAAATTGTGTTTTGTGTTTTAAAACTATGCTTCAGTTTTATCTTCCAAAGAAGTGGTTAAGTATGGTTTTAGAATACAAAACAGCAGTATGCATGCTTGATGAAAATAAATACGGATACTTAGAAATTTTTCTTCTGTCTAAAGATGTGGATAAATTTCTTTGGATAACTTGTTTTCATTGAACATGGCATATTGATAAAGAACTCCAGGATATTAAGTTTCTGCTCAAAAGTGATGCTTAATATTGTTTTTGTTATGGACTGACATGAATGCAAGTATGGTTGTTTAGGTTTTCTGTATGTTCTTGTTTTGGTTACTTAAAGCTAAATAAAACACAGAAAACTTAAACATATTTTCTTTACAAACTGAGAACTCACTCGAATTTTTGTTTTGCTCCTTAGGTAACTCTTACATGAACTTGAACAGTGTCTTGATGTTAACTGGAACCAACTATAGAGCTTGGCTAGACTCTGTGGAAAATTATATGGGAATGCATGAGAACATAGACTACTGCTTTACTGAGAATAAGCCTGAAGAGTTAAATGAAAAGAGCACCAAGAAAGATACTGACCTTTACAAGAAGTGGCATAGATCCAATAGAATGGCTAAGAACCTCATCAGAACATCTATGTCTAAGACTGTCAGGGGAAGTATAGAAGAGCCTGAGCTAGCATCAGATTTTCTGGAACTCATAGGTGCTAAGTTTAAAGAAAGTGAAAAAGCAGAAGCAGCTAGGCTGACTAAGGAGTTTCATGATTTGAAGTACATGGGTTCAGGGGGAGATAGAGAGCATATTATGAAGATGATCAATATAAATGGCAGACTCAGGGAACTCTTAATGGGGGTTAGGGATGAGCAAGTAGTGCATTATGCACTACATTCCTTGCCTAACAGTTTTAGTCATCTTAGGACCAGTTACAACTCTCAAAAGGGAAACTGGACTCTAGATGAACTTATATCCATCTGTGTGGATGAGGAATCTAGGATCAAGGAAGAAAAGGAACCTGCTACAACCATTAACCTCATTGAGAAGCCTAAAAGGAAAAAGCCCCAGAACAAGCTCAAGCCTACCAAAGCCATAACTAAGAGTTCAACAGCTGCAGTGGCCAAGGAAAACAGGCCATTCAGGTTCAAGTGCTACTTTTGCAAAAGAGTAGGACACATGAAAAAGGACTGCACTGGCTATAAGAATTGGTTAGCCAAAAAGGGTAAGATTTTTTCTAATACAGTTTTTTCCTTAGAAATTAATCTTATAAATGTTGAACCACAGTCTTGGTGGATAGATTCAGGCTCACCTATTCATATTACTAATTCTTTGCAGGGATTCATAAGGAGGAGAATCCCAAAAAGTGATGAAGTGAACCTGTGTGTAGGCAACGGCATGAGAGTGGCAGTCAAGGCTATTGGAACCTTAAAGCTCGATTTAGGATTAGAAAAATTATTAGTTCTGGACAATGTTTTTTATGTACCTTCCATGAGAAGGAATTTGGTTTCAGTTTCTCTTTTAGTAAAATCTGGTTGTAGACTTGTTATGGATAGTAATGGAATTCTTATTTCTAAAAATTCTGTTCAAATTGGTTCTGGTGTTATTATGAATGATTATTTACAGTTAAATTGTTCAATGGCTCAACAAGAAATTTTACTTGTTGAAAATAACACCAACAGTACTAGCACTTTAACAGGTGTTAAAAGAACCAAACTAAATGAAAAGTCTGCATTTTTATGGCATAGAAGACTCGGCCATGTTTCAAAAGAGAGACTGAAAATTTTGGTGAAAAACAACATCCTAAATGAACTTGATTTTTCTGATCTAACAGATTGTGTTGAATGCTTTAAGGGAAAAATAACTAATACTAGAAAGAAGACTGCATATAGGAGCCAAAATTTATTAGAACTCATACACACTGATATATGTGGACCATTTAGGCATCAAACTATCTGTGGGAATGTGTATTTTATCACATTCATTGATGATTTTTCTAGATACAGTTATGTTTATCTACTTTCAGAAAAGGCACAAGCATTGAAAGCTTTTCAAATCTTTAAGTCTGAGGTAGAAAATCAACTAGAAAAGAAAATCAAAACAGTAAGATCAGATAGAGGGGGTGAGTTCTATGGCAAGTACACTGAATCCGGCCAACAAAAGGGTCCATTTGCCTTGTTTTTGCAAGACAATGGAATTAAAGCTCAATATACAACACCCTATAACCCACAACAGAATGGTGTTGCAGAGAGAAAGAATAGGACCCTTTTGAACATGGTTAGATGCATGATGTGTACAACTGGTTTGCCAAAATTTTTGTGGGGTGAGGCTTTAAAAACTGCAAATTATATTTGCAACAGAACACCTAGCAAAGCTATAGAAAAGACTGCTTTTGAGCTTTGGTGTGGCAGAAAACCTAGTCTTCATCACTGCCATGTTTGGGGATGTCATGCAGAAGCTAGGATTTATAATCCAAGCTTGAATAAACTTGATCCTAAGACAGTTAGTTGCTATTTTATAGGTTATCCAGATAAATCTAAAGGCTATAAATTATATTCTGCTCATCATTCACCTAGAATTTTTGAAACACATCAAGTAAAGTTTCTAAGTGAAAAAGTTCACAATACAAACCTTGAGGATTTAACCTCAGATTTTGAGGAAATTGTGTCGGATGAGAATATAAGTGTTGTATTGCCTTTAGAACAAGATGTAACTGATCGAGTCACTGGTCGAGTAACTGACCACGTAACTGTCCCTGATCAAGTAACCGGTCATGTAACTGGTCATGTCACTGACCATGTAACTGACCAAGTAACTGTACCTGGTCATGTAACTGACCATGTAACTGGTCAAGTACCTGTCACTGGTCAAGTCACTGACCAAGTAACTGTCGCTGGACAAGTAACTGACCATGTCACTGGTCAAGTAACTGACCCTGTAACTGATCAAGTCCCTGTCAACCCTCAGCCTAGAAGATCACAGAGAGCAAGAAAACCAACTTATGGGGGGGAAGATAGTGACTACATTGTTTATCTGCAAGAAGCAGAAATTGAAATGGACTGTGCAGAGGACAATTATCCAACTACATTTAACCAGGCTATTGAAAGTAATGAATCTCACCAATGGCAGCTAGCAATGGAAGCAGAAATTGATTCCATGAGCCAAAATGCAGTTTGGGAATTAGTTGAACCTGACTCTAATCAGAAACCTATAGGTTGTAAATGGGTTTTCAAAACCAAAAGAGATGCAAATGGCAATGTAGAGAGACATAAAGCAAGATTAGTTGCCAAGGGTTTTACACAGAAGGAGGGCATTGATTTTACTGAGACTTTTTCTCCAGTTTCTACAAAAGACTCGTTTAGAATAATCATGGCTTTAGTAGCTCATTTTGATATGGAGCTGCACCAAATGGATGTTAAAACAGCCTTCTTGAATGGTGAACTAGATGAAGTGATTTATATGAGGCAGCCAGAAGGTTTTGTGCAAGCTGGAAGTGAAAACTTAGTATGCAGGTTAAGAAAATCAATTTATGGCCTTAAACAAGCTTCTAGACAGTGGTACAAGAAATTTGATTCTGTGATTTCTACTTTTGGATTTACAGAGAATCTTGTTGATGAGTGTGTTTACTTGAAGACAATTGGAAACAATTTTATTTTCCTAGTACTCTATGTCGATGATATACTTTTGGCTAGCAGTAATTTTAAACTGCTTAAAGACACCAAGAGCTTTCTGTCAAAGAATTTTGACATGAAAGACTTAGGAGAAACATCCTATGTACTGGGCATTGAGATTAAAAGAGATAGAGCACAGAGACTACTTGGTTTGTCTCAACAGAATTATATCACCAAAGTTTTGAAGAGATTTGGTATGGAGAAGTGTGCAGCTGGAGAAGTCCCCATGTCCAAGGGTGATAAACTAACCAAGAAGCAAAGTTCCAAAAGTGATGTTGAGAAAGAAAATATGGAGTCAAAGCCTTATGCTAGACTTGCAGGAAGTCTCATGTATGCACAAGTCTGCACTAGGCCAGACTTGTCTTTTGCAGTAGGGATTTTATCGAGATTCCAGTCTAATCCAGGCCATGAACATTGGGTAGCTGGGAAGAAAGTGTTGAGGTACCTGCAGAAAACAAAGAATCACATGCTAGTTTATAGGCAAGTGGAGGATCTGAAACTCGTTGGATTTTCAGATTCTGATTTCGCAGGGAACTATCCAGACTCCAAGAAGTCAACTTGTGGATATGTGTACATGCTAGCAGGAGGTGAAGTTGCTTGGAAAACCATGAAGCAAACACTAGTTTCAACCTCCACCATGCAAGCTGAATTTATTGCAGTATATGAAACTGTGTGTGAAGGACTTTGGATCAGGAATTTCTTGATGCAGACCAAAGTGTTAAGTCACATTGTGGCAGGCACACTTGTGATTTATTGTGATAATGAAGCAGCAGTTTTCTTTAGCAAGAACAGTAAAAGGTCAAATAATTCTAAACACATTGATTTAAAGTATTACAGTGTTAGAGAAAGGGTTAAGCATGGTGAGATAGCTGTTTTGAGCATTGACACGAATTCACAGCTAGCAGACCCCTTCACCAAGGCATTGTCAGTAGCAGCATTCCAGAAGCATACAGCCAGCATTGGAATTTTAGCTAATCTAGATGCTTAGGTTCAGTAGAGAGTTAATCCAGTTGGAGCAATTTAAATTTTTAAAGTTTTTGAGTTCTTGTATTTTTTTTAGTTGTGATCTTTTGACTTTATTTATCACAACTTATTTGTAATGACAGATTTTGTTATTAATAAATTTTGAGGTATTTTCAGATTCTGGTTATTGCTGCAGTTTTTGTTGAATGTTCTGAAAATTATCGATTTTGTGTTTAAAGTTATACTTGCTATCAGATGGCTTAAATCATGTGAAGCATGATGTTAAGGTTCAAGCAATATTTTTAAGCCATCAGTGTTCAGTGAATTTGCTTGAGTTTCTGGTTTTAGAAACATAAAGTAGGACCTAATATATGTTTACTTGTTGATACACATTAACATATATTGTATCACTTCTGGTTGAACATATGTGGATTGCAGAAGCTTGTGTTAGTGGTTTTGAAACTCTGCATTTTTGTTAAAATGTATACTGTTTCTTGCTCTACATAAGTAACTGTGATCTGACCATGTTGGAATGGATTTTCGATTTGAGTTTGTTATCTGGCGCGCACTTCAGTAAGTTAAGTAGGTTTTGATGTTTTCTGGTGCAAATCATCGAGCATGATATGTGTGAGTCCAAGGGGGAGATTGTAAGATCAAATATGGACATAACACATATCATCATAAAGTAATTGATGATTAGCTTAATATCAATCCTAGTTTAACATGGATACAAACAGTAAATCAATACTAGTGACTTAATGAAGTAGTGTATCAATTCATTAAGGATAGTAATCCATTGCTTAGTCTACAAGAAAGGCTACAAGTTGTGATACATTAGGAATCTAATAGTGAAACCTAAACCGACAAGGAATGCTTTAATGGGAAGCTTCTTGAGGTTTAAGTTTCATATATATACAGATGAATTGGTCCCTGATTACTACCACGACTATTGCATATTGTTCTGTCCATTGAGAAGCAAGTTGGTAAGTAACAGAAGACCACATTCAGTGATCGAGTTAAGCAGTTGCATAAGATGGAATCCATGCCTGTTATTGCTGAAGGTAAGCCTTAATCCTTTTATGATTGTTGTGCATATGTTGTGAGCATGTAACTATGGTTTTACAATATATGCCCTTTCTGCAGTTATAGACCAAGTCCAAAACAAGTAATGAATCTCCAAGAATGGTGATTTTTCAACTGGTCGCTATCCTTCTGCAATTCTTCTGGACTTTTCAAGAACTTGCTAGCAACAAAGAAACACATTTCTTATAAGATACCTACTTGGCCAATCACACAAACAGCAAAACAAAAGGAATTCCCGAAGTCTTACTATTCTCTTAAGCAAAACAAGCACAGTTTCCTCTTATAGTCTTATATATGACACCATTCACAATCTGAAACAGTCACTTTGATTCATTTTTTGCGTAAGATTTGCAATTCCCCTTTCCAATTCAACTTTTTCATGAAATAATATACATAATATTTTCAAGAAAATTTATCTCTCTTCTCTGCAAGGTCACTCACCAAAATGCATACAAAATCTCTTAACCAATAACAGAAAGAAATATAGTGATAGCTAATAATCTGACTTGGAACTTCTAATATTTACTTGTAAGGTTGCGGTAGCATTTGTTTAGAGTGAGTGAAGTATAAGCAGAATGCAGTCATATCTTCTTCAAATGAGTTCTTTTGTTTCTCATGTCTCCTTTCATGTATGTAGAAACTTCATCTTCTTCACCCCTAGGAGCTCCTACATATTTCTTTCAATGTAGCAATTGCTGTGTTTCTTCTTCATCCTTATAAGCTCTTATACATCTGCTTCATCCAGAGTTTAACAATTGCTTTCTATCTTCTTTCCACCTAACAAATGAATTAAGAGACAACATATTATATCATTAACACCAGTATGAGCTACAATTCATGTTTGGTATTGTATATTTAAGCAAGGTTACCACAGTCACTTCCAATAATCTGTCTCTCTATCATTTTTATCCATATGATACCAAATACATTTTGTTTTTTTTGACTTTGTCAAGGGGAACCCAAAGGCTTCCTAGGCCCAAGATAAACCCCTTCGACGCATGTGAAATGCTCAAACTGTGCATTGCAGCACAGTGTCTGGCCACTTTGACAGCTTCGGGGTTCGAACCTAGGTTGGGGAGCACACCCAACTAGGCAAGAACCACTAGGCCACTTGCAGTGGTTACATGATTTTACTGATAATAACAAAGAAAAAATTTAAGTCCACTGTTTTATTTATCAATTATATATGTGCAGTTCCATATACCCTAAGCATAACAAGCACAGAACAATTAACAAAATTCAATATTGAAACCAGCACCAAAAAGTAGCAAGTGAAAGACCAAACAGAACTAAATTTATTGGTAAATGATGAAACTATGTTAATACAATCATTCATATCAAAAATTGAAAGCAACATATCAATATTCAACTACCAAGGATTCTTTTAATTCACATAAAACACGCACCATATCAATGAGCATTTTGAAATTGGTAAGATCACACTTATATGGTACTAAATAGTACCAGAAATTTTCATTAGATTATAGAAAAATGATAATAAATATAACCACTGTTAATTGTTGTTATTGATAAAGTAATCTGGAGTTCACATCCAAAACCAATTGGCAATGGATGGAGTGGCCCAAACCCTTATAAACCCGCTAGCAAAGTCCCATTTTTCCCATGTGGGATGTATATACTCTCAACAGTTATTCCATTTCGACATGTGATAACACGAGTTTGTAGGGAAAATATTGAAAAACCACAGAAACTGGTAAAGATTTTAAACAGAGGGTTCATACATGCATCTCAAAATTTGATATTGTAACAATGGGGAAAAGAAACAATTGTAATACCCCGGAAAATCCAAATTAAATTCCGTGGATTTTTAGAAATGATTTCACGATAGTAGGAGCGAGTACGAAGCTTGGAGAAGTTGTGGAATTAGTTCGAACGATTTTATTTCGAAATCGTACGTATTTAGGAGCGTCTCAAAAATTGACTTTTTATACGTATGGAATTTCGGAAAACTTCCTTCATGAAAGTCGTAGAGCTCGTCGATACGAACTCGTGCATATGTAGAACGCGAAAATCGGAGTTCGTGTGAATATTTATGGATTTTTGAAGATATTTCCATTTTGGTATAAATATATTTCTATTTTCGGAAATTGCAAGGAAGGACAGAAAATTTGGAAAACCAAAACCTGAACCCTCAGTTTTCTCTCTTCCTGCCCGAGCCCCCACGCAGCCACCACCTTCGCCGGCCGATTTCTTCACCTTCCGGCCACCATAGGTCGATTTCTTCAGTGGGTTTTGTTCACCACACTCCCTCCTACACGTCTGTGGAAGCCATATAGCACGGGAAGCACGGTGAAGGCTGCTACAAGTCCGGGAAGTTGCGCCACCGAGCTGAAATTACCTCCAGTCGCCGGCCTTCATTCTCCCAGCTCCGGCCACCTTAGCTCGTGATTATTGAGGGCTTTTCTAGCCCAGAAGACGTAGATGCTGTCCTCAAAACGGCTTGCAATGATTCGATCTGTGGAGATCGAATTTTGGAACTTTTGAAACTAGGGTTCATCCGATCTGAAAATGTTGTGAGGTAAAATTCGACTCTTTTGGCTTATAATCTGACTTTGGTGTAGTTATGAAAAGTGAAATTGGAGTTGAGTTGAAGGACTTTGATGTTGGGAGTTTTGTCTAATTTTGACTTTGGATGGGTGGCGGTGCCGCCACTGTGATGGTGGTTTCCGGCGACCTCCGGCCACCCCAAGGACAGTTTCTGTCCATTTTTGTGTTCTACGTGTCGATACGATCGTTTGCATATATAATTCATAATTTTTGGATATCGTATGATGAAGTTATGAATTTTTAAGTTTCGATCGATTTCGATCGTTAGATTTGTGATATGTGAAGTTAGGACCGTCAGATGGACTTGTAGTTTTGATACGATGATCTTATGACTGTCCCAGTGGCTTTGTGTGGTCATGGGCGAAGATCCGACCGTTGGATCTTCGTATAAATGCAAAACGGTGATTAGGGAGGCGATTCGTGAGAATCCGTCCGTCGGATTTTTGTATAAATTTGTGAAGATGTTAGTAAGGACAATTCAGGAAGATCCGACCGTCGGATCTTCGTGATGATTTTTGGAGGGTGATCCTAAAGGCGATCCGTGAGGATCTGACCGTTGGATCATCATTAAATTAGAATCCGACCGTTGGATTTCCGTATATGTGTGGTTTATGAATGATTGCTAAGTTAAGATCGTATCTGACTAGGTGATTGACGGTTTGAGTTGGTGGACGATTGTGGATCGTATTTTGAGCTGAATTGAAGACGCAGCGGGATTATCGAGGTGAGTAAACCTCACGTGGTTCATATTACGAACCCAATACAATTAATTGCTTTATTTTGTTGCAATCATATGAACTATTGTTGGTGTTACTAGACATTCCTGTGTGAATGTCTGTATATATATTATTACGTGAAATAATATGTATTGTTGGAGTTGTGTTGAGTTATTGTTGAGAAACAATATATTGTGAGAGATATTGAGTTTATTGTTGAGAAACAATATATTGTGAGAGGTGTTGAGTTTTATTGTTGAGGAACAATAAATTGTTGTGATCTGTGGAGATCACTAGGTCACGAGGTGACCATGGCATCTATTAGTGAATCACGCTCTCGTACCGGGCTGGTGGTTATTAATAGTATTAAATCGTAATCACGTCTGTGGCCGGACGAGTGGTTACGTTCAGTTAGAGCTCTAGTCTGTCTGCCAAATGTGGAGTGAACTTATGAGTGAAATTGAGAGTAACTCATAAGTGTCAATATATATATGGTAACCTTATGAGGGAAATTGAGAGTAACTCATAAGGGTCTATATATATATATGAGTCTGTCTACCAAATGTTGGGAAATCTTATGAGCGAATTTGAGAGTAACTCATAAGTGTCTATATATATATATGAGAGTGAGTGATCTTATGAGCTAAATTGAGAGTAACTCATAAGTGTCTATATATATATATGAGAGTGAGTGATCTTATGAGCTAAATTGAGAGTAACTCATAAGTGGCTATATATATATATGAGAGTGAGAAAGTAACGTGGGTTTGTGGTAGTCTTGAAATCTAATAAATCAACAGTTCTTTCTTGTTTACTCATACTGGCTGTAAAAAGCTTACCGGGTTTTGTGTTGTTGCAACTCCCGGTACACTATTCAAATTGTGTAGCGGGTAATCCTACAGGACAGGAGAACCAGGACGGTGATCGTGCGGTTAGAGCAATTGTTAGAGTTTTACAACAATTGTAAGTTGTGAGGTGTGTTATGCTCATTTGAGCTTTATAATATATTGTGAGAGTGAATTGTAATAATGAACTCGAAGTTTCGAGATTTGGTTTTTTGTAATTGTAATTATTCAGGTTTCGGATTTGAATTTATTATTCAAAATTCGGGGCGTGACAGTTTGGTATCAGAGCGTAAGGTGCATATTTGGTGATGTGTCAATACCTTCCGAGTGATGGCCCGTCTGCAACGGATCCCCATCGTGTGCTCTTCGGTATTGGCTAAGTCATTGGGTATGCGTGAGTGTTGGGAGTTGTTTAGGCCGCTAGGTCGTTTAGGGAACGTGAATACCTTCCCTATAGTATTGACTTGGTTAATATGAATTTGTATTTGACTTATACTGTGTTTTAAGTGTTATACATGTCTTAGCCAAGCATACTATACTCCTTAGGTGATGGAGATTCGAAGGGGTTGTACTTAGAACCTTACAGTTGTCTTGTAGGTTCGTATTGGAATAAGTTCAGTGGCCGCGAGTTACAATCCTTGAGGAATAGGAACCTCTTGATTCAACTCTGTTAAGTCAACGAGGATTGTTTTATGGAAATGAGGTTCTTTTGATTGTTGAAGTGTTTGGTTGAAGACATGGTGTGGACCTATGCACGTACCTAGTGTGGATACGAGTATGAATTGTTATAAATTTTGTCTTCTTAAGTTGGACGTACAGATGTTTAGATGAGGTGTACGTATCAAGGATTAGATATCTTGTTTTATAAAGAGACGTCTTAGTGGAGTTTTGGTAATTGACATGTGATACGTGATTAAAGTGACTCTGAGGCAATTATGCTGACCTTGTGTGAGATTGAATTCTTAGTGTAGACTAAGAAGGTTGTGTGGTGATTTTATATACACTACGTGATGAACTTTTAGAAGGAAAAGTTATGAGTAAAAGTATGGGTTTTTCCCTGATGTCTATAGCAGACTTGTGAATATAGTTTTGTTCAAGTGAATGAAATTGAATTTTGAGGCCTATGTATGGTGCAGGAAGAAGCATGGAGGACATGTTAGAGTCAGGCAAGGGTTTGCCTTTGGTGATTGATTTTAGGTGATATAGTTAAACGCAATTTCAGATATTGATTTTAGTGACTTTGTTAGGTATCCATAGTGGTTCAAGTGAATTACTATGTGATATGGAGTTTGATTCGATTTCTGAATCGCTAAATGTTAGGGATTGAATTGTGGTGAGTTTTTGTTGAAGCAATTGATAGATGGAATTATCGAGATTCTATAAGAGTTGTAAGAGTAACTCTAAAAACGTGGGTTTTTCCTAGCTAACTCAGGATGTGTTTAGCTTTATAAATCCCTAATCCTATCGATGAAATTGTTGTGTTTGGTTTGACTCAGAGGATACTAGCTAGACCTCGATGCGACTTAATTGATTGTTGGATTCTTTTTGAGTGATTGTTTTTATTGCATCATTATGAAAGATGTGTGCAGTAGAGTTGTTTATGGTTTTGAAAATAGTATTGGGTGACCAAGGTTCGATCCTTGGTGTTGTTGTTGGTTAAACAAACAGGAAAGAAAACATGCACACCATCTTATTGAGTTTATATTACAAAAAAAAAGAAAAAAAGAAAAAAGAAAAAGGAAAACGAGGACTATGCTGTACTAAGCCTAGTCAGCAGCTCCGGATGGGTTGAGGCTGAGCTCAAGAGAAACTGGAGATCCACGGTTGTAACCGCCTGAGCCACCGAAATAGTAATCATGTGCACTACCTTCCTCGGAAGTAGTCTTCAGGTTACCAAAGACGTCCTCGCCGTGCACGGGGAACAGAGGAAGAGTTTGAACCTCCTGGTGATCTCCTCCTCGTTGTTGCAGGGATGTTTGTCCTCCTGTTGTGCCAAAAGAGTTGGACTGGTATTAGTGTTGAAGTGTGAGGAAGAATATGAAACAAAATTTAAATCAAGAAATCCTTCATTACCAGTAGAATAGGTGGAACCAAAGTTGAGATCAATGGATCTACCATCATCAGTAGAACTAGTGGACCCAAAATTGATGTCAATGGATCCACCAGCTGGCCCAAAATTGATGTCGATGGATCCACTAGCACCAGTAGAACCAGTGGACCCAAAATTGAGATCAATGGATCTACCAGTACCAAGAGAACTAGTTCCCATGGGCACTGGAGCAGCCTGATTACACCTATTCATCTGCTTCTCTCGAGCCCTGACGTTCTGGAACCAAAAGTAAATGTTCTTACCCTCAACATACCCATACTGGTTCAGCTGGAGACAGATCTCGTGAATCTGCTCTGTAGTTGGGCACTTAAATCCCTTGACATAGTAAAGATCCTTGAGGATTCTTATTTGTTCTGGAGTAGGAATCCACCTGGTACGGCTTCGCCAGAAATCCATGTTGGCACTACTTCCAGCTGCTTGGGTGTTTCCTCCCTCCTCTGTTGGTTGCTGTTGTTGTGGTTCCATTTGTTGCGGGGTTTGGAGCTCCATTAGTTGCAGAGTTCGTGGCTCTTGGGTCATGGGGTGAGAGGATGTGGAAATCGAGGAATACATGGTTTAGTGTTTGAGGGAGATTTTGTTAGAAGGATTGGAGTTGTTGAACTGGTGATTGGAGATCTGAGATTCTCAGAGGAAAGATGAGATCGAATCTTCAAATGGAAGAAAAGATCTGAGAAAGAAGGATTGAAGATTTGGAGGAAAAGATTGAAGATCTGAAAGTTCAGAGGAAAGATGGGATTGAATCAACTAGATGGGAGAGAAGATCAGAAGAGAAGGATTGAAATTGATGAAGAAAGGATTTGAGAAGAGAAAGGCTGAAGAGTTGAGAGAGAAAGGCTTGAGCTCGGAAGAAAATTTCTTTTCTTTTGGAGTGAACAGTTTTTCCCCAGAATGCACCTATTTATAGAACAAGGTGAGCAGATCTCCACCGTTGGATGAACGATCTCAGAATTTGAATCCACGCGTTGGATTAAAGTCATCCGAAAACCCGGAAAAGTTGTTGGCGCGTGGAGAGCGTGTAAGGGGACAGGCCGAACCTCGAGATGCTGTGGCAGACAGCTTTAGCCGAAAGCAGATTTGACTGCCGTAAATCACGGAAGGGATAAGCCGTGACACAAGTGGGCCGTACTTGGGCCTGTCTCGGATCAAGGCATCACTGTAGCTGTGGGTGGAGGCCTGATGGGCCGAGTTTCAGAAACAGTTTTGGACATGATGGGCCGAGTTTCTGAAACAGTTTTGGATGAGTTGGGCCGGATTTCTGTAACAGTTTTGGATACGTTGGGCTGGGTTTCTGCAACAGTCTTGGATGTTTTGGGCCGAATTGTTGAAACAGTTGAAACAGTTGGTTTAAATAAAAGGATTGGTATGGATAATAACGTGAGCAGCCGTGCTCGAGTGGTTGAGTGTACAGTTCGTGTACAAGAGGTCTGAGGTTCGAACCTCGCCTCTTGTTTATTTTTATTATGTTCGTTTATGACATAATAAGTATAAAATTTGTACACATTATATTAAGCACAGCTTGTGCTCCAGTGGTTGGGGGACAAAGGTTTCGTGCGGCAGGTTGAGGTTTCGAACCTTGCCTCCCCCGTTATTTTATTTATGTCGCTTATGACATAATAAATATAACACGTGAGCATATATTAATGAAGGCAGCTCTTGCTTCAGTGGTTGGGAGCAAAACCTTCGTGTTTGAGGTCGGGAGTTCGAACCCTACCTCTTACAAATATTTTTGGATCTCGTATATGCTTGATATACGACGTATATACGGTATGTACGGTATACATACGTATATACGGTCTGTACGGTATGCATACGAATATACAGTTGTACGGTATGCATACGTATATACGATCTGTACGGTATGCATACGTATATACGGTATGTACAATTTCATACCGTAGCCGAGCTGGAAGTTGGTGGGCCGATTGGTAGGCCCAAATAGTAAGCCCAAATAGTAAGCCCAAATAGTAAGCCCAAATAGTAAGCCCAAATGGTAGGCCCAAATGGTAAGCCCAATTGTTCGGCCCGAATAGTAGGCCCAAATGTTAAACCCAAAGTGGTTTGGGCCAGTTCGAAATGTGGATGGTCCGATTTCTTCAGGCCCAATTGGCCAGCCCTAATGCTTAGCCCAAGGATTGAACAAGCCCAAGTCATCGTCACTGGGTGACATATTTTATTGGCGTGCTTTTGGGGATGATTTGTTTTGAGTGATGCATCTCTATTGTTGTGAAGAAAGGTGCATGCTTGAGTTTTACTATGGAGATTTACCGTGATGCTAATTGAGTAGCGAAACACTTTGTGGGAGTGTTTACTGTGCTTGTATGCCAGTACAGAGTGATGATCTATGTGAAGATCTATGTGAAGATCTATGTGAGGATCTATGAGATGATCCATGTGACGATTTTGTGTATGTGATGTGGAGTGTTGTTGAGCAGTTGTTGTGTGAGTTTACGTTTGTGATGAAAGGATTTAGTGGCCATAGGAATGTATTTTTATACAAAGAGCTGAGGCTCTGTAGATTACTACAGATTTGGAAGAGATGGAGATTCTATGGTTAGGTCAACCTTAATCGAGAGGAATTGACTTACGCTCAAATTTCGGGACGAAATTTCTTTAAGGAGGGTAGACTGTAATACCCCGGAAAATCCAAATTAAATTCCGTGGATTTTTAGAAATGATTTCACGATAGTAGGAGCGAGTACGAAGCTTGGAGAAGTTGTGGAATTAGTTCGAACGATTTTATTTCGAAATCGTACGTATTTAGGAGCGTCTCAAAAATTGACTTTTTATACGTATGGAATTTCGGAAAACTTCCTTCATGAAAGTCGTAGAGCTCGTCGATACGAACTCGTGCATATGTAGAACGCGAAAATCGGAGTTCGTGTGAATATTTATGGATTTTTGAAGATATTTCCATTTTGGTATAAATATATTTCTATTTTCGGAAATTGCAAGGAAGGACAGAAAATTTGGAAAACCAAAACCTGAACCCTCAGTTTTCTCTCTTCCTGCCCGAGCCCCCACGCAGCCACCACCTTCGCCGGCCGATTTCTTCACCTTCCGGCCACCATAGGTCGATTTCTTCAGTGGGTTTTGTTCACCACACTCCCTCCTACACGTCTGTGGAAGCCATATAGCACGGGAAGCACGGTGAAGGCTGCTACAAGTCCGGGAAGTTGCGCCACCGAGCTGAAATTACCTCCAGTCGCCGGCCTTCATTCTCCCAGCTCCGGCCACCTTAGCTCGTGATTATTGAGGGCTTTTCTAGCCCAGAAGACGTAGATGCTGTCCTCAAAACGGCTTGCAATGATTCGATCTGTGGAGATCGAATTTTGGAACTTTTGAAACTAGGGTTCATCCGATCTGAAAATGTTGTGAGGTAAAATTCGACTCTTTTGGCTTATAATCTGACTTTGGTGTAGTTATGAAAAGTGAAATTGGAGTTGAGTTGAAGGACTTTGATGTTGGGAGTTTTGTCTAATTTTGACTTTGGATGGGTGGCGGTGCCGCCACTGTGATGGTGGTTTCCGGCGACCTCCGGCCACCCCAAGGACAGTTTCTGTCCATTTTTGTGTTCTACGTGTCGATACGATCGTTTGCATATATAATTCATAATTTTTGGATATCGTATGATGAAGTTATGAATTTTTAAGTTTCGATCGATTTCGATCGTTAGATTTGTGATATGTGAAGTTAGGACCGTCAGATGGACTTGTAGTTTTGATACGATGATCTTATGACTGTCCCAGTGGCTTTGTGTGGTCATGGGCGAAGATCCGACCGTTGGATCTTCGTATAAATGCAAAACGGTGATTAGGGAGGCGATTCGTGAGAATCCGTCCGTCGGATTTTTGTATAAATTTGTGAAGATGTTAGTAAGGACAATTCAGGAAGATCCGACCGTCGGATCTTCGTGATGATTTTTGGAGGGTGATCCTAAAGGCGATCCGTGAGGATCTGACCGTTGGATCATCATTAAATTAGAATCCGACCGTTGGATTTCCGTATATGTGTGGTTTATGAATGATTGCTAAGTTAAGATCGTATCTGACTAGGTGATTGACGGTTTGAGTTGGTGGACGATTGTGGATCGTATTTTGAGCTGAATTGAAGACGCAGCGGGATTATCGAGGTGAGTAAACCTCACGTGGTTCATATTACGAACCCAATACAATTAATTGCTTTATTTTGTTGCAATCATATGAACTATTGTTGGTGTTACTAGACATTCCTGTGTGAATGTCTGTATATATATTATTACGTGAAATAATATGTATTGTTGGAGTTGTGTTGAGTTATTGTTGAGAAACAATATATTGTGAGAGATATTGAGTTTATTGTTGAGAAACAATATATTGTGAGAGGTGTTGAGTTTTATTGTTGAGGAACAATAAATTGTTGTGATCTGTGGAGATCACTAGGTCACGAGGTGACCATGGCATCTATTAGTGAATCACGCTCTCGTACCGGGCTGGTGGTTATTAATAGTATTAAATCGTAATCACGTCTGTGGCCGGACGAGTGGTTACGTTCAGTTAGAGCTCTAGTCTGTCTGCCAAATGTGGAGTGAACTTATGAGTGAAATTGAGAGTAACTCATAAGTGTCAATATATATATGGTAACCTTATGAGGGAAATTGAGAGTAACTCATAAGGGTCTATATATATATATGAGTCTGTCTACCAAATGTTGGGAAATCTTATGAGCGAATTTGAGAGTAACTCATAAGTGTCTATATATATATATGAGAGTGAGTGATCTTATGAGCTAAATTGAGAGTAACTCATAAGTGTCTATATATATATATGAGAGTGAGTGATCTTATGAGCTAAATTGAGAGTAACTCATAAGTGGCTATATATATATATAAGAGTGAGAAAGTAACGTGGGTTTGTGGTAGTCTTGAAATCTAATAAATCAACAGTTCTTTCTTGTTTACTCATACTGGCTGTAAAAAGCTTACCGGGTTTTGTGTTGTTGCAACTCCCGGTACACTATTCAAATTGTGTAGCGGGTAATCCTACAGGACAGGAGAACCAGGACGGTGATCGTGCGGTTAGAGCAATTGTTAGAGTTTTACAACAATTGTAAGTTGTGAGGTGTGTTATGCTCATTTGAGCTTTATAATATATTGTGAGAGTGAATTGTAATAATGAACTCGAAGTTTCGAGATTTGGTTTTTTGTAATTGTAATTATTCAGGTTTCGGATTTGAATTTATTATTCAAAATTCGGGGCGTGACAACAATAGTAAGTATATATAGCACAATAGTAGTACAGTAAGCAATAACAACAACATCAGCCATCATAAACTGATGTATCATTTTAATAATGACTTAGTACCTGCAATTAATGTATCATAAGTCATAACTGCAAATTGAGACCTAAAAGGTAAAGTTGAATTAGAAGAACCTGATATATGATCTATCACATTCCCAAATATGTCAGCCGGAGTGTGTGTAGCTGGCTAGCTGCCCCATACTTGGAGGCATGTCCCTACAATCCACTCCGCTGCCGATAAGCTTGATGTTGCTCTCCAAATAACTTTCAAGACGGCAGTTATCCTATAGATGCTGTATTCATGCCCATTCGAAATGCGAATCATAGTATTCATTCTTATGTGAATGGAAATGAAAAACAAGAGATACTCTTCCACTTCTGTTGCTTATCTCTGTGAAAAAATAAAATACAATTGGCCACCGAGTATACATCCAACAGAACTTGTTCAAGCAAAGTTATGAAACACTACACTTAGAATCTAGGTGACATAATAAAACTCTGGGAGGAGAAAGAAAACAAAGGTATAGGACTACTTTTGACTTTATGAGAAATAGATTTGTAAGCAAGTGATCGATATAGCCTGTTTCATCATTAGCTCGTTCTATTCGATCTATTTTTCATTTTACATGCTTCAAAAAGAAAACTCTGATCTATATTTTAAACTATTAATGTTAAATTCTATAACTTGAAGAAGATAAAGAAAATAAAGTTTAAGATATGCATGATTTGTGTATATAAATGAACGTGCGTGTATACTGAAAAGTAAAAGATAGAAACATAAAATGCAAGTTTAATTAAGAAAATTCAGAATAGTTATCAAATCTCTATTGTCCTGTCCATTTAATGCCCAATGTGGAATGATTAACTTAATAATGACATATTGCTATGAGTCAAATTATGCTCTATCGGGAAATAAGTGGCACCATAGCAAACATGGATGATCATGGGTCACATTTTTAATAGTACTAATTTCGCAAAAGCATATATATTAGGTTATAAGAATGAAACTATTTGAATCAGATATACAAATCACCAAATCTCTCACATAGGTAGAGTTTGCCTTTGAGAAGTTGTCAGCACCATGGTTAGATAATGATATATATATATGTGTGTGTGGGCGCGCGCGCTCTCTCTCGCAGCAATACTCTAATTTAAATGGTTTATATAAGCATATTGTTCAGACAATTCTTAATTTAAGGGAGTATTAAATAACTAGAAGCATAAGAGCAAAAAAGAAAACATAAACAGAATAGATGTTAGAGAAATCGCTGTTATAGATGTCAAGCTTGTCTTGTCACAAATATGCAATAATGAATACCGACTCACTATTGAATCCTATATTGATATTATCATGAAATATTCATACATTTGTTATTCAATTAAGAAGGCAAAGTGGCACACAATGCCACATACGTACCTAATAGAGGCTAGCTTAACTTTGGTCTTATTTAATAGCAATTTGATGATTCTAAAGCAAATGAGAAGGAGTGCATTATGAGCTTGAGAGATCATCCACTTGGGATTAAGAATTTAAGATAACAATCCATTGGTAGATATCACAATGGGTAGATTATAATACTTTTCATAAATAGTTAAATAGCAATAACCAAAAGCAAGAGATACTACTTACAAGAAAGGAGGCCGTCTGTGAATGTGAAGTGCACACGAGAGTCAACATCATCAAGTTTGACCAAGTTCATCCTCTGTTCCGGCAGAAACTAATACAAAAGAGTTGTATGGTGCTTGAAGAACTAATGGCACACAGAGATACACTTAGGAGAGGGAAAATGGTGTGTGAACAATGCTAGTGAAGAAAGAAACATTATGATTCATTGAGTGGTATCAGATTACAATCATAAACTTATATACAACCAAATGAGCCTTCAAAAACAACAGATCTATACCTCAACAGTCAGCACTAAGTCACTAACTAACCCAGCACTCAACTATAACTATAACTAAATCTAAATTAATTTCATTTTCCTCCGGTAAGATGTTCGCTTCTGGTAAATCGTTGATCCGTCACATGGATGGCAGCACCCGTCCAGTGCTTCTTTTGTCCTTCCAACTCTTCAAGTTGGACTTCAACTCTTTGGCATAGATTTGCCTCTTTCTTTAAAAACTGAATAGTTTCACTACAGAAATGCTCTAGAATTATTTAAGGTTAGATCTTCTGCTCTTCTGCTTAGATTTGCCTCTACCTTTCAACTCTTCTGCTCCTGCTTCTTCTTCTCAAGACTGCTTAGGCTCTCCGCTTGAACTTTGGGAAACAGCTCTGCTGATCTAAATATATGTACCTGCAGTTGCACAAACTTTATTATTCAATATCTGGCCTTCCAAAGCACAGAAGTAAGCATATAATCTCAATCAAGCATAAAAAAATACAATGTAAAGGTGTGCGTGTTTGATGACTTCAAATGGGTATCAATGGAAAATAATACACTAAATGGTAATCCAATTCCTACTCATTTGATGCATGAAGTAATGTATTTGAACAATGGACAACAAAGAATTTGATGAAAATTGCAACATAAACCCTAAGAGTTTCACAAAATTATTCACCGGAATTTGTCATATCCCTAGGGGTCATCATGCAAGCTTGAGAAGAGCCATTGTAAGATCACTTAAATTTGTGTTCGAGGCGGGTTACCTTGAGTCTTGTTTGTTCAATATGTTCAAGCACTGATCCTGTAGCCTCCAAAGTCATAAGACTCGTCCCATGGTGTCCAGGGGGTCATATGAGCGTCGACCTTCCGAGCAGGAAAAGAGATGAAGTAGCAGATCGATCTTTCCCATGCCGATCCGGCCACTTGCCAGCATCATCTCTTTCGACTTGTCAGAATAATGACCATTGGATGCCGGTCTATATTGCAGACGTAAAGGAAAAAGAGAAAAAAAAAAAAAAAAATCAATAATCATGATAATTTGAGGCCTTTGTGAGACTCTCTGGTACTATCACCACCATCTTCATCTTGAACTGTGCAAGGAAGGTGAAGAAGCTGATGGTTCTGAACCTTCACCATTTTGGATCGATGACGGCTCTCTGCTTCTTACTTTCTTGGCATCTCCAACATAATATTTATTTCAAAATTTTTTTTTAATTTAACTAATTTTAGGCTAAGTTTGATCTCCAGCAGACTAGCCAAACAAAAGCTAAATTTAACTTTAGCTAAATAACCTAGCTATATTTAGCTAGAGAGGAGAGAGAATTTAACTAAAAGTTAAATTTAACTTGGAATTTAGGTATTCTGCTGGAGCATAACTCAATATTTAACTAACTATATTTCAGTTTTAGCTACTTTTAGCTATGAAGATAGCTATCACTGTTGGAGATGCTCTAGGGTTTGGCTCTTTCGCGTGTTGGCCGAGAGAGCTTTTATAGGGAATTTGGAGTGAAGACGGGAGGTTCTGGAAGCATCACAGGGGCATAGTTGTCTAATCATGTATGTGATGATAAATCATAAATTTCCCCCTCGTTTGAGAAATCCAAAAAAGAAATGGGCCAAAAATACATATTTCTTGGCCAGATAAAAAAGGAATTATAATTGTTGGGAAAAGAATAGATTGAATTGTTTTTTTTTTTTAACCAAACCCAAATCCGGGTGGAGATATATATATTCATCTAAAGCCAGAATAGGCCGTTACATACCCTTCCGCTGCCATGTACAGACAGACAAGAAGATAGTGGTAGTACTCACAGTGATACTTATAATAGACCTACTCACACTACAAAAAAAAATTGCAATAGCCACGGCAAAATGCCGTCGCAAAAGTGGTTTGCGACGGCAAAGTGATTTGCGACACTTACTCTGCGACGGTTTCATGCTACCCCTAATGCCGTTGCCATTACAAAATTTACTACGGCAAATTTCCGTCGCAGCATAATTAATATTGTGATAAATATATTGCCGCCAAAAAATTTTCCTGCCAAATTTGTTTCCCGCCTAAAAATTTTCCTGCTAAATTTGCTTCCCGCTAATTTTTCAATAGCAAATTTTGCTACGGTCTCGTTGCCGTAGCTTCATGTGTTATATAAAAATATATTCTTGGCTACGGCAATTCACCGATGCTAGTAGCCAACCAGCAATTTTTTTTTTTTTTTTAACAAAACCTGTATTTTTGCAACATCCAAAAATGAGATAAAAATATCAATACACAACACATATTGTTCATTAACTCATCTATTTCATAGCAATGTAATTAAGTTGCTGCATTCATCCAAATATGTAATTAGAAGAAATACAAAGTTATGCCCAAAACCCAGCACCTAATGAAAACAAACAAGAGTAACACTTAACAAAAATTCCAATGTTGCACTATCAGAATATGAACATATTGAAACTCAGTCCATTGCTCTATCACAGCTTGAATCTGGATTCCCTTCTTCTCCTACAGATTCCCTCCGAATTTCATGATTACTAGTTGCATCTGGAACCTAAGACATCAAAAAAAGAAAATTGATATATCATGTATGGCTTTGCATATCACCCTTTTTCAATGTCACACCATAACCCAATTTCAATAATGAACATCGCAGGTTGCACCATTCTTTATAATCATATTACAAAGAGAATGGCAGTATGAGAGGAAATTTCAAACCAAGTGTCATCAAAGCTAGTGTTTCTTTTACAACTTCAGGGGAAAAAAGAGAATTATAAAAAATAAAAAATAAAAACAAAGAAGAAGAAGAAGAAAGCAGATCAAAATTTCAATGGACTTTACCTTCTCAATGTAGGAGCGAACCATATTTTAAATGTCCTGCACAATACTATCTGGCTGACCTCTACATTTACCAAGGCAGATTGTTAAGAGTCATATTACATATACGATTAATAGAATTCAGTAAAACTAGGGACAATGTTAAATTTCCAATCAACTGTAGATTATAATGACAAAACTAGGGAGGAATCGGTTTACCATGAATGATGAGTAACTAACCTGGGAGGAATTGGGTTATCTCTGAAACAACAATAAAGCAGAAAACAAAACAAAGAATCAAAAGAGAAAGCAATCAAGAAACCAACATCAATGAAACAAACATAAAAACAGAGATATAGTTACATGAAGTGTGACTATTTCAAGAAGCTCGAAGTCCAACAGAAGATGCATGACTGCATTAGCCAATACCTCTTCTAAATAGACCTGATACTTCTAAATATATTCATTCCCATTAAAGGAAAAAAAGGTCGAGACAGGAGGAGTAATTAAGTGATAGAGTAATCTTAGCCATTAGCAGTAGTAAAATTTATGGTAAGGTATGGATAGAGAGATAAAATTGAAGAATATATTTTCCATTAAACCCAGATATCCAACATTACATCAACAAATTCCAAAACCATGTATTACATTCTCTCCCCAAAACAACTAAACTCAAATTTTGAACTTTTGAGTAGAGAGATAGAAACTATTTACCAGCATAATTAACATATATATGTAGGTGCAGTCCTTCCTTCAGCAGGAATCGAAGAAGCAAGTGAATTTCTTGAATTTCAGCCCTTCCTTCTAACTTGGCAAGATCCAGCAAGCAAAATCCAATAATAAAGACAAAAGCTGCCCGTGTTCGGCTACCTTTGAAGGTTCTGCATTTCCTTGTTCGACAGACCTGCAATGCTCGTGTTGATCTCCTAATAAGTATCCAATGTCTGCAGAAAATCCGATTAATACCACCTAAATTACAACAGTTAGTTTAGCAAATAAAAATGCAAGCATTAATTGATTCAAAATAAAATGAAAATAAATATGTAGGAGGAAGGTACAAAGGGAACTTACTTTGTAGTCAACCTCCATCTTCATCACCTATACAATCACCAGAAAATTAGATTTGGTTAAGTCGAACTACAAACATGCATACATCTGTACAGATTACCTAAAACCAGAACAAATATGAACCAGAGACAACATGAATTTTATAGAAAAATGTAAGGTCAAAAATTTGATATTCATGCCCTGTGCAGAAAATGATGAGGAAACAATGGATTGAATTGTAGTTTGCTCATATACACAAACTAGTAGCTTACTAGCTTCGCTCCCGATCATCAACTTTATCATCAAGGGGAATACTTGATGTAAAATCCAGTTATAATACCGAGCGTAATTTAAAGACTTCCATTCAATCCTGAGCGTGTATATTAGCCTAACTAAGCTACAAGTTCAATAAAAAAGAAAATTTAACAAAGAGATAGCTAACCTGTTTCAGAAAAACCTGCAACTGCAGGTGGGAATCTGGATTTATGGTAACCTCAAACAGCGGTTTAAAGATTTTGTCAAGAATGTTCTGAAATGATGTGACTATCCCCATTTCCTGGTATATATTGTACAGCCGTGGCAGCTGAAAGAAGACAAAAATTGCGTAATAAGAATTCAAGTTTTTACAGAATCCTAAACCCTAAATCTAACATTGTTACTGGAACCCCCAAATTCATATGATCTATTTCTGAAAGGTAATCTTGCATTTACCTATATCAACCATACAACATTCTCACTGTACAATTCATTGTTCACTATCCAACTAGCCATTTGGTCCCACTCACTTTGCTTCCTGCCATATTTTGATATTCTGTGCTCAGCCATCTGCAGTTTTAAAATAGAGCATCAGGCAAGGAGCCAATCTGGACATGCAGAGAAATAAGAAAGACAAACAAACAAGAAGGAATGGAGAGGGAGTGGTCATTTGTTCCATATCAATGAACATTCAGAGAGGCAAGGAAGGATAATTCAGAAACCTAAACTTGATCCAGATATCTAAATTATTATAAACACTAGTATTTATATCCAACAGATTGGGAAATTAAAGTATGTATGAATTAATTAATAGTTGGAGCGTTAATCCACACTAGCAGTCTAGCATTCTTCATAATTGATGATTAAAAAAAAAGGGAAATAAAACCACTAAAACCTATACAAAAGTAGCAGAGCATGAAAGCACCTGATATTTACTGGCAGAAAGATCAGAAAACACTTGCTTTGTCAGCTCAGCAAGGAAACAGCCTATTCAACAAAAGATAATCATGAAAATTAATGCCTCTAAGACTTGACAGAAATAACATCTCAAAAGCCATGGCTTGAGAATCCAATACTTAACTATGAAAAGAGCAAGTAAGCCAATAAACAATTATACCTTGGATAAGATTATCCTGCTTAAGGAAAATCTCCCTGAGCCTACTTTGACCACAGTGGTTGTACTTCAGATTGAACTTATCAAAATGATGAAATGTGCTTTTGTCTGCATGAATATCCAAAAGGTCCACATTCAGGTCGTACCTCTTGAAACAAATGTGACAAGTGTTTATGGCATCCATGGTGGACATCTTCGGCCTCTTTACACTTTTCCACATGCAAACACATAGGGAGGTTCATGAAAGCCATACCTGAAGCAACAAATCGATATCCCCAAGCAAAGTGGGTTCTTGGCCAGGAAAGTAAGGATATTTACCAGCAGCTTAAAAACCCAAAAATTCATATTAATCACGCTGAAAAACATGAAAACAGGAACAACAAACACTTGGTCCACCTCTCCACCAATTACATTACACTTGTGATATTAGACTTACATATCGATGTGAATAGCATTCTTCTAGACCCATGGTTGTTGTTTTCTCTACAAACCTGCTTAAGTGTTAACAAGAAATCCAGATAAGAATGTTAATATTCAGTCTATTTTAACATACTAAAATTCAAGAACTGACAAAGGTGTGAAAGCCTTTCAAACAGATTGTTTCGTAACAAGGTTGCTGCAAATTTGAGAAAATTTCAGAAGACTGGTAGCAAGAAAGAAAAATTCACCGCCAACTACTCTTTCAGTGATTTCATGCAAAACTCTCCAGATTTGAAGTAGACATGTAAAGCTACTATTTTGCAAAATTTCAGGTCATTTGCAGTTCAAATGAGTGGTCAAACAAGAATCCAAAGTAGCAGAAAATACTGATTTCTGCATAAATTCTGAAACAGTGCAGTAATTTCAAAATGGCATAAGTATTTCATTTTAACTCCGTTTTTCATGAAACCAAGCTCAAAATGATCATTGAAGAGTCTATTTTAAGCTATCAAAAACCGAGAGTAAAACAAGAAGTATAGGGTTTTCGAAAATCATGGAATAGCCCACTGGTTCAGCTTGGGTGCTGTCTTTGAGGCAAAACTTCAAACACATGGTGTGCAGTAACTGAACATTCTAAATGAGCAACAAACAAAATTGAAAAGAAAAATACTAGAGGGTAAGACATAATCGGAATACTAGTGGGTTCATGAAAGCCATACCTGAAGCAACAAATCGATATCCCCAGACAAGGTGGGTTCTTGGCCAGGAAAGTAAGGATACCAGCAGCCTAAAAACCCAAAATCCAATCCCAATTTAACTTACCCAAAAAGAAAAGAAAAAATTACACTAGCAAAACAGTAGAAAACTGAGTTGGGTTACCTTCTGAGGAAAAGCCCAAACATGGAGATGTGAATTTATTACTTTGGTGCTCTGGGCTCCCCTACAGCCATTGTTGCAGCAGATAGTCTGGACTGGGTTTTTCATGTGAATCTATGCGAGAATATATTCGACCTAATTCTAATTCATGTGCCACCAAACTGAATTCAGAGGAAGATGAAGATAAAAGGTGTTAACCTAAAAGAAGCTACACTTGACGAACGAGAGAGGAGAAAGGTTACCGATTCACTGCCAAGCCGGGGAGGGCAGGATACGACATGCACGGCGGCCATGGCTTCCTTTGGTCTGTGAGAGAGCCGCCAAGGAGGTAAAGATGGAGGTAGATCTGAGCCATTTGCAAGTAGATCTGAGATAAGATGACACGAACCCTAAGGCCAGCGAATCATCAACTACATGAATTTCACATACCTGATTTGGGGTTTTTGATTCCGTTCAAATTTGATTCCGTAATGTAAAGGAAAATTGGTGAGATTAGGGTTTGAAGAACTTACCGGAATTGAATCAACGGCAGAGATTTTTGGGCGGCGGGAAAGAGAGGGCCCTCTCTCTACGCCCCTCTCGAAGTCGTCGATCGTATCCGGAGAAAAGAGAAAAGGAGAGAGAGAGAGAAGGGGTTTTTAGAGAGTAAGCGGCACCATTATTTCCTTAATAAAAATGAAAAATAAAAATAACAAGCTCAACTAATATTGCACCGGAAGAAAACTAAAAAAAGCTACGGCAACTATAGCATAGCAAGAATCGGGACAAATTTAACTACGGCATTGAAGATGCCGTCGCAATTGTATTAGTTTTTATGCCACGGCGTTAATTTGCCGTCGCAAATCAATTTTAATTTTGCGACGCCTTGTTTCCCGTAGCAAATCTATGACCAATGGCGACGGCATTTTTGCGCCGAAGCTAACTGCGGTAGCCATTGCAATTTTTTTTTGTAGTGTCATTAGACATGTCATGGACGTAGACATAGCGGAGATCCTCCTTTGGTACTACTCCAGAGGCGCTAGAGATACATAGAGTGCACAGAACGTGCATTAGCTTCCTAATACAAGGAATTATTGTAATTAGACTAACTAAAAACATAGAGATGGGCCTAGGGCAAAACAACCCTAGCCCAAAATTCTGCAGCCCAAGTAGCCCAAGAAGAAGGCCCACTCAAGGCCCAACAGGCTTGGCTTGGCCCAAGATCTGGCCACCCCCTCCAGACCACCAACTTCCAGCGCAGCCCCTCCCCATTGCCTGCTCCGTCATGTTCCCGCCGCCCCGAGTCCGCCACCGTTCGCCACGCCTGAAAATCCGACGAACACGCCGCCACAAGAAATACAACAAAACCACCACCGCCACAAGCTGCGTCATGCCCCAGTGTTTGCTCTGTCATATCCCCACCGACCCGAGTCCGCCACAATTCGCCACTCCTGCAAACCCGACGAAACACGCCGCCACAAGAAACACGACGAAACCAGCGCCTCCACGAGCTGCAGCACCACAAATCCGTCTCAATTTCATCGAACCCGATCGACGCCGCCACAGATCGGGCCATCAATCCAAGCCTCCAACAATACGGGATCGTCCACCTCCCAGAGATCTCCTGCCAGAAACTCAAACCCGACCCTCACCTTCCAGAACACATGAGCAACCCAATCAAAGGACTACCTGAACCCTAAAATTCAGTCCCCGTCCGGCAGCAAAACCACGTGACATCGGAGAGGCCAAGGCCAGCCGAAGTGCCAGGGCCGCCGCCGGACGAGAAGTTTGCACCTTGGTCGCTGCCGAGCTAGGGT
Source organism: Rosa rugosa (assembly GCF_958449725.1). NCBI lineage: Eukaryota > Viridiplantae > Streptophyta > Magnoliopsida > Rosales > Rosaceae > Rosa > Rosa rugosa. Next base: position 20,134,781 of record NC_084824.1, on the reverse strand, counting down.
TTCTCTCAAAGGGAGAGTTGATTCCTGAATAACTTGGTATAGATTGAATTGTTTGAATTGGCTAAAACCGTAAAACGGAGTATGTATCATTTGTTTGGCTAAAAAAAACAAAAAAAACATGACCGATCATTTTGGTCATGGGATAATTTTATGAATATATACACCCACACACATAAATTTTTTTTAAGGAAAGATGCCCGATGTAGTACCCTGAAGTCGGTGAAGATAAGTGAGAGAAAAATATAAAGAGAATGTTTTCAAAGCGGAGTTGTTCATTACTCAGACCTAAAAGAGAAATATGTGGGTTTAAGAGAGTTCATTTGGTAGAATTTGAACATATACCTCATAAAACTCAACCCAGTAAATTAACTACGTATCATTGTTGGAGTGTGGCATTATTAACCTAGAGGGCTACATCCAAGGTCAATAGAGCATAGAGATCAGGAGGTGATAGGACGAGCAGAAATGGTGATTTGCAATCTCCTTTCATAATGACATAGGTGTAAGAACAAACTTGAACATGAATACAATGAATACAATTCTCCTTAGGATATGACAACGTGCATGTTATAACTTGCAGCATGAGTTATCCGAGATGAACTATGATTCCTAGTCTTTGTATAATTGTGTTTGTGATAAGAATCACACAAACATAAGAAGAAGTCCAAATAACTTGGTAACCAAGTAAATATCATCAGATAAATATATAGTGTAGCAGTTTGAGTGAATACATAAGCCTCTTATGGGGAGGATTCTACTTACTCTGTTCACTATATAAACAAGGTTCCTGTGACCTCTCTTGTTACGAGCATTTAGGTAATCTAGCTCCATAGATAGTTGCGAGTTATTGAGAGAATCACAGAAGCTCTTGTTATTCCATAAATTCTTGTTCTTCAGCAATGGCCTCCTTTTCATCACAAGATTGGTCTTCAGCCTGCAAGACGTCCACAAATTGTTTTCTTTATGCACTTGTATCATGATTGATGTGTTATCCTTGTTTTGTATGTCTGTTGTGTTTATCTAATATGCAATTGTATGATCTTCAGGTTTTGTCTTTATATTAACAATTCATGTGTATTGTTAATGTAAAGACAAAACCTAAAGATCATACAATTGCATATTAATTAGATAAACACAACAGACATACAAAACAATACACATCAATCATGATACAAGTGCATAAAGAAAACAATTTGTGGACGTCTTGCAGGCTGAAGACCAATACCAGCTTGTGATGAAAAGGAGGCCATTGCTGAAGAACAAGAATTTCTGGAATAACAAGAGCTTCTGTGATTCTCTCAATAACTCGCAACTATCTATGGGGCTAGATTACCTGAATGCTCGTAACAAGAGAGGTCACAAGGACCTTGTTTATATAGTTAACAGAGTAAGTAGAGTCCTCCCCATAAGAGGCTTATGTATTCCACTCAAACTGATATACTATATATTTATTTGATGATATTTACTTGGTTACCAAGTTATTTTGACTTCTTCTTATGTTTGTGTGATTCTTATCACAAACACAATTATACAAAGACTAGGAATCATAGTTCATCTCGGATAACTCATGCTGCAAGTTATAACACGTTGTCATATCCTAAGGAGAATTGCATTCATGTTCAAATTTGTTCTTACAATAGGGCCCAAGTATTAACCTAGGATTAGCTGCTTGAGAATAAACTGTGGCTAGTTTGTTAGTTATTTGAATTATTAACACTATCGAGGTTGCGTCATCAACTCTCACTAGTGTCATGGAGCGAGTACGGTGGGTATATGTTCGTGATATCCTAAAGACTTCCTAGGCCGAAAGATTAATCTGTTGGCATCTCAAATGGCTGCCTGCGAGTAAACTGTGGCTATAGTTGGTTAGTTATTTGAAATTATTAACACTATCGAGGTTACACAATCAACTCTCACTAGTGTCATGGAGCGGGTACGGTGGGTATATGTTCGTGATATCCTAAAGGCTTCGTAGGCCCAGAGATTAATTTGTTGGGGGCCTGAATGGCCAACATGGCATGACAGCTTCTTCCCTGGTCATGTTTATAATTCAGTAAATATTAAAATTAAAACCAACCTAGCCTTCGAACGCAGGATGTGGGTATTCAACATTTTAAACCTTCCTGTAGAGGGACCCAGTGCATCCAAATCACTTGTCAGTACTGTTATTATTACAGAGGTTTTACTTGCTTAAATCAATAGATCATAGTCATTAGACCCACAAGGTTTTGTGTAGAGACCAACTTGATCTAATAACAGGCTCATGATCCAATACCCTGTTCAACTAGTTGATCATTACATAAAGTTAATCTGCATTTATGCATCGACACGTTAAAGGCCGAGGGCATGGTAGTGTTGGGTTGCCATGGTGAATTTTTTTCTCTTTTATCTGCATATTTCTACATGGATATGGCATAAACCCAGCAAAAACCAAATGTTACAATATACCTAGGTAGTGAACCAAATTAAAAACTTATCAAATGCATACAACAATCTGACAATTGCATTACAGGAGTTCCAAAATAACACAACTCCCATTGAACCCAACCCGTAGCTTCTGAAAATTGATATCCATTCAAAAAATGACGCATTTGAAATCACATCATATATCCACAAAGTTTGGCTGGAAACATCCCTGGCAGTTCCAAGCTAGACACTTCATATTCCAGCACTACAAACAAAATGGCTTTCAATCCGTGGCCGCAATTAACTGTACAATTATCACTTCAATGATAACAAGAAGTTGCTTACCAGTAAACATAGGCGCAACAGCGTACAACCCTTGCCTTCAAATGATGCTTATTTGATATCATTACCATTGCCTTCAACCCAGGATCTATCAAGTTCATTTATCAATGAGTTAAACTTCCTTTGGTATCCAATACTCGTAAGGAACAGCATAACCAACATTCTTTGATATAAAACACTTCAGTCAGATTAAAAGTCAAAACTGCAATCAAACTAGTGAAGAAAAAAAATTCCTGCCTACACAAGTAATGGTGCAAATTAAATTCACTAGCATCTAATTAGGAAGTCTACCATGAAATTAAGACCGAATAATTAAACTTGAGGTGCTGACCAAGCATATTAAATTACTTGCATATGATTTCATCACCATATAATCTATCATGCACAAAACTATAGTTACAGAAAAATATAACTCGATCTTGGAGACAGAAGATTTGGAAGGATATCAATGGCACTAGATTCACCATTCTCTAAACATCTTTGAGCATTTGCTTGCACCTCCCAAGGTTAGAGCTAAGGTTCCAAATTCAGGAGCAAGCAAGTCTTTGATTCTATTAATTTGTTCCATTAAAGGCTTCAGCTGTACGTACCTGCAATCCACCATTCTATCAACTCAGAGAGAACGGCAACAGCATAAAACTAGAGAAGACAATAACAAACGACAACTTGTCTGACACATTAACTTAGAATGAAAACAGCAATAGCAACAAATTACAAAAATGCTGTTAGACCATCTTGGAAAATACCTTCACTACAAATAAACACCAGTGTAGTCTAAATGAAAGTGATTGTCTATATATAAGGGAAGGAACCATATGAACAAACCAACGACTGCAAATTGAAAATAGAAAAAATCCCATTCAACAACAATCAAGGAAACACTGATATCTAAATTACAAATTGATGAAATAATTACAGAAGATAAACATAAGTTAAATAGTTAAAAAATAAAAAAACAGATTATAGCTACTGAAATTCATGAAACCAGGCTTGTAATAACTTCTGATCCCTAACACGAGAAAATCAGATCAAAGTCGCAAAAACACAAAAGGGTAGTCTTTTGCAGCATCTCTAAGCTTCTAGACCATAATTAAAAGATTACCAATATTCTTGAAACTCGATCTTATATACAATACGACATAGATGGAACATTAATTGGCAATCAATATATGAAAGAATACAGAAATAAGCTAAATGGAAAAACAAGTACCATTACTTATTCTTTCTTCCCTGCAGTAGGGCTTACTGAAAAAAGGTGGATATAGATGCGGAAAAGCTACGAACTAAGGCTTGCAATCATTCTTCAACCCTAACACAGACAACCAAAGGTTGAAAGTTGCACAAATCCTTTCAATAGCTCTGACTAGTGTAGAGAATACACCCAGAAAAATACCAAATGCCAACTGGTGAGAGAAGAGAGTATCGATGGTCTTACAGCAACCCAATAATACAATCTGTAAACATAAAAACCTAAAACAGAATTAAGTGTACAATTTTCCACTGGCATATAATTTTGGAGCTGTATTAAAATTAAGTCCAGCCTTGGTCATTTGCTTTCTGAATAATAGCAGCAGCATAAAGACTGTGACTTCCTTGAAAAGCCCAACAGCATATTGTGCCTTGTTAGCTAATCCATTAAAAAGATCTCCTTTAGTTTTCATTAATTGAGCATCAGCTGTAAAGTGAACAGAGATCAGAAAATCTTAATGCTTCAAAAGTTACAGAAAGTATATCAAGGTACCCCAGAAGCAGAAAAAAGGTGGCAATATTAAATTTTTGGATAAAATTTTTCTCAGGTCCTGGTATTCTCCCCATAATTGAGTGAACATATTGGATATCAATCCTAGGTAAAAGAAAGAAGCTATTAGAAGTGAACAAGTAGAAGGTAGTCATTTCAGAAAAATACCAACAGTCATTTCAGATGTGGCAAGGTTAGGATACTGAGAAATTGTAGTGCGCCATCGTAATGGGTCACCAACTGTACAGCATCCTTAACACAACAAGATCTATAGTAGTCCTTTAGCAATTTGCACAGGACTTCTGAGAAATTGCATTTTTCTGTTTTAACCAGAATCAAAGCATCTCTAGTTCTCTACATGCTTGCATTGGATTACGACATTCGGATAGGAAACCAATAAATTGTCAATACCTAGACCTTAATTTAAGGGAGTATATTAAATGACTAAAAGCATAAGCACAAAAAGGAAACAAAGCTTCGCCTATATGGAGTGGGACATACACGGAAACACAAGAACAGAAAAGGAAATTGAATTACTACTGACAACAGATATGTTAAAGAAATCGTTGATATAGATGCCACGCTTGACTTGTCACTAATAGACAAATAATGAAAAATTCTTATATGAAGAGTACCTTTGCATACTCTTGCTCCTTGCACAGTGGTTTACTGAAGAAAGAAATCAAGAACGTATTATATATAGATACTGAAAACCCATAAATTATCCTAAATTATAAATTGATTACAGAAGATAAACATCAGTTAAATATAGAAAACCCATACTCTTGCTCCCTCTGCAGTAATTTACTTTAAAAAAAAAAAAAAAGGAACAGATTATAGCAACTGAAGATGCATGAAACCGGGGTTGTAGTAACTTATTATCCCTAACGCAAGAGAACATCAAGCCAAAGTCTTTTGCACTATACTTAAGCTTCTAACCATAATTATAAGATTACCAATATTCTTGAAACTCTTATATATACACGAGACAAGCTAATGTACTGGTGGGTATGAGATATCCTCATTTACAACTATTTGAACAAAAATTTACAAGTATTTGAACCAAAATTACAACATTGAGAACAAAAGTTACCATATTCATTTACACTATTTACATATAGTTAAACAAAAATTACAACATTGACAACGAATTTGTTCAAAAGCTTGTAAAAATGTCGTAAGAGGTGTAATTACCATTATTAGAACTAAGATTACAACATTGACAACGAATTTGTTCAAAAACTTGTAAAATGTCGTAAGAGGTGTAATTATCATTATTAGAACTAAGATTACACAAAGTAAGACTCAAATTACAATTTTGTCAACAAAATTTGTTCTCACTTTTGTAAATGTGGGTATGAGATACCCACCAGTACACTAGAATTTCCCATATATACACAATACGACATAGATGGAAAGTACATTGCCAATCAATGAAAGCTTCCGGAAATAAGCTAAATACAAATACAAGTACAGTTACTAGCTCTTTCTTCCCTGCAGTAGGGCATACTGAAGAAAGATAGATATAGCTGCTGAAAAGCCACAAACTCAGGCTTCCAAAAGTTACAGGAAGTATAGTCGATCAAGGTAACCCAGAAGCAGCAAAAAGGTGGCAATATTAAATTTTTGTATAAACTTTTTCTCAGGTCCCTTAATTGAGTGAAAATATTGGATATCAATGCCAGATAAAAGAAGGAAGCATTTAGAAGTAAACAAGTAGAAGGTAGTCATTTTGGAAGCCTGTTGGTATATATTTCAGATGTCACATGGTGTAATAACCTGTTTTGACAACTTTTAGTGGAATTACTGTTAATAAAAGAAAAAGGGTGGCAGACAACTTTCTGATTTTAGGGAGTAAAGCTCGGAGACTTGTTTATTTTCCTGTTTATGCATAATTGATGAGAGCTAGCAAGCAGACTAGCATCTCTCTCTCACTCACTCTGTTTCACTTCAAAAAAAAAACAGAGCATTAGTTCTCTAACTCTGTTCTTCCTCCATCAACCACCTCCAGACGTCGGATCACTCCCTTTGGCTTCACCTGAGGCTGCTCTACCTACTGGACGTCGTCTTTTTCCCCGGCACGGCCTCAAGGTTTGGCAAACCAGCTCGAACCCGGTTGCACCCGAAACCGAACTAACTCATCCTCCTCGTGTTTCCGGCCACCAATCCCCCCCAAACTTCATCCCCGAACTCGCCTCAACGTCCTGAAGCTCCCAGAAGTGGCCTTGCACGGCGGCGCTACTCGTGGTGGCGGCTGGAAGCCAGACCCGATCAAATCGAAAACCGAAGCTTCGATCGATATATCTCGCGCTACAAGACGTTGTTTTGAGTGTTTCTTGAACTGGTGAACTCAGAGTGAGGATCTGAACAACTTTCCAGAAGGTATCGAGGCCTGAAGTTGCAGTTTTTACGTCGAACTAGGAGCTCGCCGGTTTCTGGGTTTTTTTCCGGCCAACCGACTGGTTTGAGGTAATTTCTATTCCTTCCGGTCATTTTCAGCTTACATGCTAGTTAGGAAAATCATTAGGCATGATGAGATGAAGAAGGGCAGCCCGGCCCCGACACCATTGGCGCTGGTCGGCGGCGGCTCTGCCACTAATTCCGGCGGCCATTTCCGGCCACCTCCGGGGATCAGAAATATGGTTTCTGTACATTTTCAGATTCTATATTTCAATACGATCATTTTGATATATTATACACAATTTTTGGATATCATATGATTAAGTTATGAATTTTACGATTTCGATCGTTCGATTTGTGATATGTGAAGATCGGACCGTCCGATGGACTTGTAGTTTTGATATGTTGATCTTATGACTGTCCCAGTGGCTTTGTGTGGTCATGGGCGAAGATCCAACCGTTGGATCTTCGTATAATTGCTAAACAGTGATTAGGGAGGCGATTCGTGAGAATCCGTCCGTTGGATTTTCGTATAAATTAGCGGAGATGTTAGTAAGGACAATTCAGGAAGATCTGACCGTTGGATCTTCGTGATGATTTTTGGAGGATGATCCTAAAGGCGATCTGTGAGGATCCGACCGTTGGATCATCATTTAATTTCGATCCGACCGTTGGATTGTCGTTTGATTTTGTTTTTGAGTTATTGGCTAAGTTAAGGTCATGTCTGATTAGGTGATCGACGGTTTGATTTGGCGGACGATTCGTGAAATTGTATTTTGAGCTGTTAAGAAGACGCAGCGGGAATTTAGAGGTGAGTAAACCTCACGTGGTTCATATTACGAACCGAATAAATTTAATTACCTTATTTTGTCGTAATTGCGTGAAAATATTTATGGAATAAATATTTGTTTTAAAATCATATGGACTTGATCAACTACGGTCCATGGGTAAGTAAAATGATTTTTACTATACAAATGAATTTCTCGGTTTTATTGCATGTGAACTATAGTTGGTAATAGTGATTATCCCTGAGCGGATAATTACGTATATATATATTTACGTGATTATATGGGAATGATGTGACATTGAAGAGTGTGGAAATTGGGATGATTAAATTATTATGAATTGACATGTGACTTACCATATTTATATGTGATGAACATGATTGATGAGTTCTTGTTAATATTCATGATTTACATTGGAGGATGTATAGAGTTAGAGAATGTAGGGTTCTGAGGATGAGGTGTCCGAAGTTCGACGGTTAAGGATAACCGGAGTGTTTGTGTGCTGAGGACGGGGATGTCCAAGGTGCGACGGTTTATTATTAACCGAAGTTGTGTGCTGAGGACGGGGATGTCCAAAGCGCGACGGTTTATTATTAACCGAAGTATATGGTGCTGAGGACGGGGATGTCCAAAGCGCGACGGTTATAGTGTTAACCGAAGTATTTTTGCCGTTGCTTGACCCTAGGCCAAGGTGTCAGAGGTAACGAGGCAGTTAGAGCTCTAACGTGTTATTGGGATGGACCAGAGTGGTGTTATGTGGGTTGGGTGTTTGCAGGACCAGTGTGGTGTATTGTGATTTGAGGATTGTGAAAATGTATTCCTTGTGGTTTTCCATGAGTGGTTTGATGTCTCTTTGCAGACGTAATACTGTTGAATTTTACTTGAATTGTAATTTAATAAATCAACAGTTCTTTCTTGTTTACTCATACGAGCTTTGCAAAAAGCTTACCGGGTTTTGTGTTGTTGCAATTCCCGGTACACTATTCAAACGGTGTAGCGGGTAATCCTACAGGACAGGAGAATCAGGAAGGTGATCGAGCTGTGTAGAGTAGCTGCTTGTGATACTCTGATTTTATGTTGTGAGGTTCGTTATGCTCGTTTAGAGTTTTACAATTTTACTTTGTAAGAGGGAATTGTAATAATTAACTCGAAGTTTACCGATTTGGAAATTTTGTGTAAGTGGTGGAGTTGTTTCTGAGAAAAGAATTCAGAACGTTTATTTGTTTAAGTTGTTTAATTCATGTTTCGGATTTTGAATGTGTTATTCAAAATTCGGGGCGTGACACATGGTATCTTCTATAGATACCATGTTGAGAGTTTGAAAGATCATACCTAGAAAAAGAAAACTGAAGTGTGGAAGTATATAAATTTGAAGCTCACCCCTGAAGCAATTAACGATTTAATACAAGATCTACAATTGTAGTCGTAGTCCACATGTGCAAATGAGTGTGTGTGTGTGTGTGTGTGTGTGTGTGTGTGTGAGAGAGAGAGAGAGAGAGAGGTTTGGTTCGATAAATCGATAAATTCACTTAGAGAACTATTTGAAATGAAAATATGGAACTGTCTGACACAGATTAACATTAAGCTACTACAGCATCTATAACTGTAACAAAGGTCAAAGTGGTCCGCTAGCCCACAGATTGACATCGATTTGTACTTCTGTGAAATTGCAGTGTTCTTCCCTAAAAATAACAAAAGCATCTATGACAAATGCTTGGACATAGAGAAGCAAATTTCGTATAGGAATTATCAACTAATAAATTTCAATACCTAGACCTGAGTTTAGTGGAGGATTTACATGAATGGTATTATAAGCATGAAATTAAGGACAATGCACTACAAAGAAGAGAATATATAGATGTATTTTTATAGAGGGTGTATATTGAAACACTAAAACCGAATAGGGAATTAAATTACCACCCAGAGATAGATATTAAAGCTAGTAAACTACAGTGGTTAAGTCACATTATTTTGACAGTCTTGACAATCCATTAAATGCAAAGGCATATCAGGTTAGAATTAGAGTATATATAATACTTACAAGAAAGGAGGCCGTCTGTGAATGTGAAGTGCAGAGGAAAGTCAAGATCATCAAGTTTGTAAATGCTCGTCCACTGTCCTGGCAAAAACTAATACAAAAGATTTTTATGTTGCTTGAAGATATAATGGCACACAGAGATACTTAAGAGAAGGAAAATGCCGTGTGAACAATGCCAGTGAAGAAAGAAACATCATAAATCATTGATTGGTATCACATTTCAATCACAAACTTAAATACAACCAAATGAGCCTTCAACAACAACATATTTATAGCTTAGCAGTCAGCATTGAGTCACTAGGTAACCACTCAACTATAACTAAAATCTAAATTAAATTCATTTTCCTCCGGTAAGATGTTCGCTTCTGGTAAATCGTTGATTCGTTGCATGGAAGGCGGCGTCCAGAGTCCAGTTTCTTTCTTGTTCTTCCAACTCTTCAAGTTGGACTTCAACTCTTAGCAGTCAGCGTCCAGTTTTCTGTTTTGGGAGACTGTTTTCAGTCCTCTTGAAAGCAGAAAACTGAGAGAAGTGGAGGATAGACTCGAGGAAGTGCGGATGGGAGTTCAAAAGAACAGATCGAGATCAGGGCAGAGGAGTTGCTTACACTGATTTGTGGAAGAAGGAATTCATGATCAGTGGGAGTTATTTGGAGCATGAGCCATTTCTTGTGTTCTGGTTGTCTAGGTATGTTTTTCATGATGCTCGTGATTCAGTAAACAAGGCTGTGTTTTCCATTGCAATTCGTTTAGCTAGAGGGATTCGGATTGCGTTTGCGCCGGCTGTTCTTGCCAACATCTACAGAGATTTGAGTTTGCTGGAAAGGAGTATTGTAGCTTCGAATGAGTTGAACGTGAAGCTCCTGATTTCCCATGCCAATCCACTTGTCAGCATCATCTACTTTAATTGGATGCCGGTCTATATTGCAGACGTAAAGCAAGAAACAAAATAATCAACAATCATGAAAACCTACCAATGCAGTTCATATTAATTGTAAGGTATTCAGAAAGAGATGTACCTTTGGTAAATCATTGATTCGATAATTTGAGGCTTTTTTGAGCCTCTCCGGTACTATCACCACCCTCTTCATCTTGATCTTCGAAGGAAGCTGATGGTTCTGAATCTTCACCATTTTGGAACGATGACGGCTCTCTGCTGGTTCTTAGGGTTTTGCTTCCGAAATCTAGTGTTGGCCGAGAGAGCATTTTATAGGGAATTGAGAGCGAAGACGGGAGGTTCTGGAAGCATCACAAGGGCATACAACTGTATGTGAAGATAAAATTTCCCCTCCTTTGAGTGAATGGTATCTTGGCCAAAATAGGAATAGGAATGGGCCAAAAAAAAATTTGGCCAGAAAAAATTCCATTTTTTGGCCAGAGAAAATGGATTATAAAAAGAATAGAATGAATCGTTTGCATTGGTTCTAAATTGGCCCAATAAAAAATAAATAAAATAAATAAATAAAAAAACTATCTGTGTCGGTCAAATCCACAGGATACTCAACATCATCAAGTTTGTCTTCTTCTCTGGGTGAAACTAAGAGAAAAGAGTACGTTCATGATACTTGAAGAACTAGGGAGTGTCATTGAAAGATAGGGAAAATGTTGTGTGTGAACAGTGCCAGTGAAGAGAAAAGCAGTACTTCATTGATTAAAATCTAATTACGTACAATCACATACTTACATACAACAAACTGAGACTCACACTTGCATACAATATCATCCCTAACTAAACCTAAAATCTACAGTTATGGTAGATCATTGATTCATTGCATGGGCCCTGGTGTTGGAGTTGTCTCGATCTATTGTCCTTACATAGTTCAAGACTTCCTTGGACCCTTTGTACCAATCCCCTCCACCATCCCATTTCTTTTTTGAGAACAGAACCCCGAATATAAATTAAGCCCATTGCCGAGCTCAAATATCAGGACACTCACCCCACGGTGTCCCAGGGGGGCGGGGCATATGAATGTCGAACCCTTTTGAGGAGGTGGCCCATTCTGCCCAGGCGGATTCAGATCTCAAGAGGCCGAGTGGCCCCTTTTGAGCAGGAGGATAAAGATCCGAAGCAGCTAAGCTGCAGCGCATGACGCTGACGCTGCTCCTGATCCACCAGATTTCCGGCGAATGATATTGCACCTGATCGTCCTGCTACACCAGCTGCATCTCCTAGAAATCCCTGCTGGCTTCCTGAACTTCCCGGCCACTACATACTCCTCCGAGCTCCACCCCCCTCTAGGATCCACACTTACAACTGAACACAAAAAAAGAGAGGATAAAAGTTAATATAGGATGCGGAACGATTTGCATTTGGTTATGCAATCTTGATCTCTCTGAAGACGTTGACAACAAAGTACTATATTACATACATCAACAAAGAACAGAAATCAATAATAACAATGAATCATGAAAAACCCTATCAACACAGTTCATATCTATATTCAAAAAGATTGTTGGCGAGAGATTATTTCAGAAAAAATCTACCTCTGGTAAATCATAGATTCGATGAATTGAGGCTCTCCTCTATCGGCATCATCTTCTTCTTCTTCTTCATCTCCGCATTTGGCTTCGGATATCTCATGACCAACTTTCACCATATTCGAACTAGTGAGAAGAGACGGGGCTCTGAAACAGAAAGGAGAAGATAGAGCTAGCCGAAGAAGGTTTGATCTTCTTGGTGTCTTCAGTGGTGCTTTTATAGGGCAATTTCAAGGGTAAATTTGTCTGCTCAAGTCTGTGAATACTGTGGGCGACTGTGGTTTTTGGCGCTTGGTTACATTTTTCAAATTTTAGTGGTTCTCAAATTTTAGTGGTTTTCAGAGATGCATGCACTAATGATAGACCGTTAGTTTATGGTAGGTTTGCAGTAGTGTAAAATTACAATAACAAAGAGATATGCTACCACTACAATGATCTAGTCTAATGTTAATGTATTGGTGTAACTATGTGAATCGAAACATTGAGATGCCATGCAATATGCCGTAATTTCAATTTACGTAAAACTAAAAAGTTAAGGTTTTCATACGAAATTAGATACACAAAAGATAGTTTAAAACTAAGATACTAATATTAAGGTGTATATTAACGATTTGAGCAATAATTAGACAGTGACATTCAATATTGAAAAGAATTCCTATTAATTCATTCGATAAATACTATTCTATTGAAAAAAGAGCTTCTAATAGAGTATACAATACTTAGAATCTCCAACACTAGAGGTAGATAATATAACAACTTTTATTAAATTCCAAAAATATTTCTAAGTATACCCAACACATTTCCATAAAACACCCTTTAAAACCTAAACTAACTGACTAACGAACACATTAGTTTTCTTGGCCGCCACTTACGACAATTTATCAACACCTACATTTTGCAACCATTGACAGCGAAGTCCTTCCCAGGGTCTTGATTCCATCATTTACTACAGCGACATCCTTCAGAATCTCGACGTTTTGTCTATATATTGTTGGCTTTTTTGCCAGAAGTATAGTGAATTAATCGCATCGAATCCTTTGTGGTCTCTCACCATATTCGAACCAGTGAGAAGAGACGGGGCTCTGAAAAAGAAAGGAGAAGAGACGAGGAGGGTGTGATCTTCTCGGCGGCGTCTTCAGGGGTAAGGTTTTAAATCTCTGCGATATTTCCGATATATCCCCCGATATCTCTTTTTTTCGACGGACCGATATATCTAGGGGGGTAAATATCTTATCTTTTACCGTTTCTGCAAAATTTCTCTGACATCGTCAAATATCCCCGATATATCTAGGGGGGTTTGATTATTGCATTTTCGTAGACCAGCGAGCGGCTTTTCAACCGCCTAGAGTCTCTTTTTGGATGTAGATGAAGTTGACACTCATATGTATTTATATGTAGTTCTAAATTTCTAATAAATTGACTTTTTTCAAAAACGATATTTTCGTACCCTATATCCCCGATATTTCCGATATCTCCATTTTTCAAAGTACCGATAGATATGAAGATACCGATATTTAAAACCTTGTTCAGGGGTGCTTTTATAGGGCAATTTCAAGGGTAAATTTGTCTGCTCAACTCTGTGCATACTGTGAGCGACTTTGGTTTTTGGCGCTTGGATACATTTTTCAATTTGAGTAGTTTTCATAGATGCATGCACTAATATTAATAGACCGTCAAGTTATGGCAGGTTTGCAGTAGAGTGCTGATTTACAATTACAATAATACGCTACCACTAAAATGATGTAGTCTAATGTTAATGTATTGGTGTAACTAATGTGAATTAAAAGATTGTGATGCCATGTAATATGCTATGCTGCTTGTTATTTCAATTTACATTAAATTTAAATTAAAAAGTTAAGGTTTTCATACAAAAGTAAATGCACAAAAAATAATTTATAATTAAGATGCTATATATTAAGGGTGTATATTAATAGTGTATATGGTTCGTGGAAGCACGGAATTGAGGTGATACGGATCGTAGCGGGGCGGCATAGGTCATGAGCGACGTGGATTGGGATGGCGCAGATCGTGCTGGAGTGGGGCGGTGATGCCGGCGGCCCGATTCTCAGCTTGCGCGTGAGATCAGTGGGTGAAAAGATGGACTTTGGGCCTGGACCTGGGCCTATTTTGTTTTGTTAGACTTGGACTTGGACATCTTCTTTTGGAGCTCTTTGGGCTTCTAATTAATTAGCTTTTCTTTTTAAATAATTTCCTACTTTGTTAGGGAGTTATGCTTCCAAGTTTTTTAGTGAGCGTCATCGAATCTAGTTTACTCTGCCTATTTACTATGTAGTAATTAGTAGCCTATAGGCTCCTTATATGAGTATGGAACTGTCAAATGATTGGACATAATCTATGTATCACTGTGCTACTACCACAGACTCTTTATCTACCCCATAACGGTAGAGGGAGGATATGTAATGACCCTTTCTGACTTGAGTTATTAATATATCGACATAATATTCATTCAAAAAGAGTGTATATTAACGACTTGAGCAACAACTAGTTAGACAATGACAATTGATATTGAAAACAACTCCGATAAGTTTATTCCATAAAAACTATTCTATTGAAAAAGTGCTTCTAATAGAGTATATACTTGTAATGACATAATTTTCTACCGAGAATTTCCAACACTAAAGGTACTTAATATAACAACTTTAGTTAAATTCTAAAAAAGATTTCTAAGTATATATACACACACATTCCTAACGAACACATTAGTTTTCTTGGCAGCCACCTGCGACAATTTATCAACAAATTGACGACAGAGTCCTTCTCGGGGTCTTAAAAAAAGAAGTTTAGATCAGGAATTGTATCTCGGCCAAAAAAAGATTGGGCTAGAAAAGGAATTGTCGTTTCAGAACCCAAAAAAGGAATTGTGTATTGGCCGAAAAGGAATGGGCCAAAAAAAAGAAATCGATTTTCTTGGCCAGAGAAAGTCTTTTCAAACCTCCTAATTTGGATCTCACATAATTTAGGTAAAATTTAATCCCTCTTTTACCCTTAAAAAAGTGAGAAATATTGAAGGGCAAGATACAATGATTTAGGTTGCATAATTTTTGTAAAAATTTAATCCCTCTTTTACCCCATAAGGTGGTGTTTGTTACACGGGATTGGACTGGATTGGACATTCTTATCTAGTCCAATCCCAGTTATCCCATGTTTGGCAGCAAGGGGACTCTTTTTAATGAGACTCCACAGTCCCAAAAACCACCCCGACACCGTCTACCACAAACCCACCAAAAACCATGGGATAGTGGAAGCCACTCTCACTCGATCTACTCTTCCCTTCTGATGAGGTCACCGTTCGGAGCTATGCTGGTTTCGCAGGTTGGTGGTATTGAAGCTTTGCTGGTTTTGGAGCTTTGCTGGTGTTGAAGGCTTCATACCCAGAAAGTCATGAAACATTGGCTTCACTAATTGGTCTTCTTCTTCCTGCTTCAGCTTCTGCTGCTTTTGGGTACTGGCATTGTTGCTGGGCAGAGCCATTTTCAGTACGGCCATCTCAGACCCATAATACCACTCACTCGATCTGGTGCAGTGTTGGGTGTAAAGAGAAGAAAAAGAGAGCGCGATTTTCAGGAAAGGAAAAAAAGAAAAGAGAGCAATTAAAAGCAAAAGGTGGGTTCTTGAAAAGAAAAGAGAAGCAAAAGGTGGGTTCGAAAAGAAAAGAGAGCAATTAAAAGCAAAAGGTTGGAAGGTGTGTGCTCAAGTGCTTTGTGTGTTTTCTTCTGGCAATTTTTTTTGATGTTTGCATTGACAGAGAGAGAAGAGAGAGTGTATAGAATACAATGCAATGGGGTTTGTGTCTGGGTGTTGAAGGTTTTGCAGGTTGGTGGTGTTGAAGCTTTGCTGGTGTTGAAGGTTTTGCAGGTTGGTTCTATATTTAATCCCGCTGGCACCAAACATGGGTCAAGGAACTCTATAGCATAACCTGGCTTGAAGAGTGGAGGACTCTAAAAGAAATTAAGCCGGGGTAACACAATCCCCCCTAACAAACACGGCCTAAGAGTTCTTAGAATCTCAGAACAGTTTGCAAAATTTAAGTTCCTAAACAATGATTCGGCCTCAATTATTGAACTATCACCATAATTATTATGCATAAATTATGATTAAAATTGGAGGAGATTAAGAATAAACCATGAGTTCTTCCAGGATTTTTTTTTTGAGAATGGATAACGATTTTATTCAAAAGAAATCAGCTACAAAATATGGGAATGACCGGCGGTGTACAATGAATCCCCACTCTCCTCCCGACTAACCGAACCAGTTACGAATTGGTCACATAAGATGATATCCATGAGCCAAGAAGGCCCAACCCCTAACCAAACATGTCGCCCAAAATCACGAGTGGCTTCATGAGCCGCCTTATTAGCACTCCTTAGAACATAATGAATGTCTCGAACACCAACAGATCCCAGCAAGAATTCTGTCAACCAACAAACCTTCCTCAGCAAGGCATTCATCATTCCCATTTACCAAAAGCACTGCCTCCATACAGTCCGTCTCAACAACCAGGCGTCTCCATCCTTGTTCAATGCACCATTCCAGGCCTCTTAAAATAGCAAGTAATTAATTTCAAAGAAAAAAAATAGTAAGTAATTCAGCCGCACAAGGCTCAAGTCTACTTGCAATTCTTTTTCCCACCGCTGCCACTAATGATCCACTACTATCCCTGTAAATAATACCCACATCAACCTGGCCACCATTATGACTCACAGAAGCATCACAATTAACTTTTAGATAGCCATCAGTGGGTGGAGTCCAAAATGTAGGCACAGCTCCATTAATTACACTCTTATCACCATGCTCCAACGTCTGCGCATGCATAATTCCTGCCCACACCGAAGCCCCCATCTACCTGCATCAATAACTCAAGTCATAAACTTGTATTGCACTTCCACTGTAATAGCTCAGGTCTGAAAAATAAATTGCATGTGGCCATGAGTCATGATTATACATCCTACAGGTTACAAGAGAAGTTGTTCAATACAATTAGGTATATATGTAAGGACAAAAAGGAAAGAATAAGCAAATTTACGAAACGCCACACACTTAACAGTAGTCCAATTGAAATGAGAATGTAACTCTGAGTCTGAGAGTCTGGGATATTAAGAAAAGTACAGGACTAATGTATAAATAATTTATTGTCCTTAGCTTGTATATATAATTCGATCTGTTTTTCAATTGGATAGTCATTAATGCAAAAACAGTGCTTAGAAGAAATATATCCAATAGAAAAAGAAATCCAAGTTTGAGAGAGAGAGAGAGGTTTGCTTCGATAAAATCACTGAGAGCACTATTTGAATGAAAATGTGGAACTCCCCGACACAGTAGCCCTCTAATATTGCTTTGGACTTCTGCGAAATTGTGATGTTCTGCCCTAAAAATAACCAAAGCATCTATTACACAAGCTTGAAGCTGGAGAATTGAAGCAAATTCAGATAGGAATTATCAACAAATAAATTTCAACACCCAGGCCTGAGTTTAGTGGAGGATTTACATGAACGGTATTATAAGGGATCAAAATAAGTACAACAAAAACAAAGAAGATAATAGATGTAATTTTATTAAGTACTTATATTGAAAAACACTAAAACCGAAAAGGGAAATTAATTACCTCTAGCAATGTTAAAGCAACGGTGGTTAACTCACATCATTTTGAAGTCTTGACAATATATGTATAGCAAAGGCGTATGAGGTTAGGAAAAAAAAGGATACGAACTACATATACTAATTACCACTTCTCTCACATAGGTAGGGTTTGCCTTTGAGAAAGATGCAGCAAACTGCGCACCTATCTTGTAGCAACACCCTAGGTTAAAGAATTTAAAAACTCTCTAGAGTAGTCTTACCACAAATACACAACAACAAAAAGTAGCTTATCATTCCGTACACAGTCCAAAGCTGAAATATTCATTCATTCGCTATTCAACATAACACAAAGGGCCAAATACCAAAACTGGCTTCACTCTGGTCTTATTTTAATAATCATTAGATGATTCTAAAGCAAACAGAAGTATACAGGAAGGAACTCACTATGAGCTTAAGAGATCCTTCACTTTGTCGGAAGATAATAATCCAATTGATAAATGTCATATTTTCAAACATGAACAGTAACTAAAAGGAGAGATATAAGACTTGGTCACCCAGCACAGAATTAAAATTAAAACATGCTGTGGTACTACTGTGCAGTGTACAACAACAAGCAATAAGGGCACATAAAACCATAATAAACAAATTTAATCATGTTCAAATCACTGTAATTTTGTCTCTCAGTCATAAAATGAGTAGTCTACATCTATTTCATTCTTGAAACTCAAGATTGAACTTACAGAATAGCCAATTAAAAGAAGCAAAAAGAGAACAGAGTAACTAAGAGGCATTTCATCAAACCGTTAGTGCCCAAGGTTCTAATTGAAGAGTCAGTACATCAGTCAGCTACAGAAAAGAAGAGTTATTTGAAATTATTTCTTTAAACGCAAGAATGTACAATCTAAGGAATGCCCAATTTAAAGAATCATGACGAAGTAACACTCTCCCAGATGCATTCATAAAACAGTTCACAACAACTCTTTCATTAAAAATAAAAGAAGATCAAATCTCAGTTTAACAAAGCAATAACAAAAACAAAAAGACAATTCAGAAATATTGAAAGTTCATGATTAAATTCAAGAAAGAATAGTGTGCAAATCACTATGAATTTGACTCTCAGTAAGTTGCATATAACCATAATAGTCATATTTTGATGTGGAACAGCCAGAGTAATGAAGGAAGAACATGTCGAGCACACATGCAAGGTGCAATGCAACACACTTCACATGATTGAGTATAAATCTATTGACAGTAATTGCAGAGTTCATATTCAGAGCTTCAAATCTCATAATATATATGGAAAGTAGTTGATAATGTCCTCAGAGAGGAGATGGAAATGAACAAATTTAATGTGCTCCATGGAATCAACTTCTGTTGATATGGATTTTGCCTCAAAGAGAATTGGTCATATCATAAACCTGACACAATTTTCTTAAGACTTATCGGTGCATTAAAACAACAGAATCAAGCAAAATTTTGCACAAGACACCAGATAGAATGATAGATAAATCTCTCTGTATGTAAAGAAAATTTCATACGCAAATAAATTCAGTTGTGTTTAGGAGTCTAAACAGTCCTATAAGAGGACATAAAGTCATAGGGATGCTTATGACTCAGAGTCATAGGCATGCTTATGACTCAAAGTCATAGGCATGACATGTGAGAAGCATATAGGAAATGCTAGCGAAATTTACAATAGTGCAAGGTGTGTTCTTGACAATTTTTAAGTGGAGACAGCAAGACAAAAGTGATAAATTTGAAGATTTCCTTATCAAAACAACATGTTAGAATGTGTATGTAGCTTAAAGAACAGACAAAAGAAAAGAATCTGATAATTAAGTCTTCTTGGAAAAAGACAGGACAGTCTTATTCAGCAGCTCATCAATTTCGCATGATTCTACCATTTCACAGGACATGATATATAAACATGGAATGCAATGCAGTAAAATGATTAATTATAGTCGTAGAGATATTGAAAGAAAGATAAAAATCCTTTTTGCATTTCTCACTATTAATAAGTTATATGAGTTGCATGGAACATATCACAAACAGGTTGAAATATCACCTCCTTCCAAGATCTTCCCTAGACATGTTTCAACAAAATGGGGCAAAGATTATTGACCAAACTATAACATATATATTTCCTGAGTCTATAACCTAACGTAAACAAAAAGTCCAAAACAAGTAAAGAATCATCCAACCTCTCTTTGTGAGAGACAACAAAGCAAATTCGAAAAGGTTCTCTGCTTTGGTTTTAGCTTATCTGTTAGCATTGCAACCAACCGATCCATTCCCTCAGCAAGATCTCCTTGATCACACAATCCATTAATGATATAATCATGAGTGCTGGAAATTGGTTGAAGACCTTTATTCTTCATATCATTCCACAAACTTTTTACTTCTTCTACTCTTCCCACCTGACAAAGTGCTTCAACAATAAGTGGGGCGTAAGATTGAGCTGATGGCCGTAAGCCTTGAGTGAGGAACTCTCTGAATATGTTCATACTATCAACTATCTTACCTTCCTTGCAGAAACCTTGTATGGGTGTTGATGTTATCACATCACGACCAATATCCAGTTGGGGCTATTTTTTAAACAGCTTATAAGCCTGACCTGTCCTTCCATGTAAACAAAGCCCTGTCATCATTGCGTTGCGATTGATTGTGGTTTCCATATAACCTTTATCACACATCTCCTTGCAAATGATCCTGGCCTGTTTGAAATTTCCACTCTTACAAAACCCATGAATCATGATATCGTAAATGTACTTGCTTGGACGAAATCCCTTATCACCCATCTCCTTGCACAAGATCCAGGCCTGTTCTAAATTTCCACTCTTACAAAACCCATGAATCATGGTATTGTTAGTGTACTTGCTTGGACGAAATCCCTTATCACACATCTCCCTGCACATCTGGGCCTGTTCTAAAATTCCACTCTTACAAAACCCATGAATTAGGGTGTTGTAAGTGTACTTGCTTGGATGAAATCCCTTATCAATCATCTCAAACCATAGCTTCCTAGCTTCTCCAAGCCAACCCATCGTACAAAGACCATGAATCATGGTTGTGTACATGACAATATCAGGAGCATAGCCTCTATACTTAAGATCATTGAAAATCCGAAAACCCTCATATGGCCTTCCTTTCTTGCACAACCAATTGATTACCTCCTGATAAGTAAAAATATCGGGAGCACAGTTCATCACTATCATTGTATGGAGGAGGTCAGACACTTTAGTATATTCCTTCTCCTTACAAAACTCAGATATCAACCGATTGAAAGCAGCTTTTCCAGGGACTACTCCATCTTCCAAAACCTGAGTAAGAAGTCCATAACCTTTGAATACCTCATTATCATCACAAAATCCTCGAATGAGACACCCAACAGTCTCAACATCAGCTACAACACCATATTCCATCATTTCTTGATACAACTTCCAAACCATATCTGTCCTCTTAGCCTTCAGGCACCCCGACAAAGCCGCATTCCAAGTCCCAATCGACGGGCACACTCCAGCCCCTTTCAACCTCTCAAACACATCACAGGCTTCCTTAATCCTCCCAGCCTCCCAAAGACACCGAGCATAACTTTCCAATGAAACCGGCTCGGGGCTAAAACCCGTGGACTTAAGAAAAGATTGTGCTGCACTGCAGGCCTTAGCCTCCACAAGAGCATTGAAAACCGCATTACACGAAATGGGGTCTGGCGAAAACCCTTTTCGAGAGCTCAACCACAAGAAGAACCGAACCGAAAGGAGCACACTGCTCTGCTGCTTCAAAACCTCACGGATAAACCGAGGATCAGAGAAATCTAAAGAAGGGTACTCAGAGGACAGAGTGTTCTCCCATCTGGGTTTTGTTCTAATGATCCTACAAATCTGTTGGGCAACTTCTGTAAAGTCACAATCTTTGGTTTCTACGGTAAGGTATCGGATTTGGGTATTGGGTTTTTTGAGAGCACGAGGGTTTTGGCGGAGGAATATTAAGATTGAAGATGAAGCTCTGGCCATTGAAGTATGGTTAAATCTATAGATTGAAATGGTGGAAACAAAAGAGGTTCAAGTCTGAAGATTTACTCACAGTTAGATGGGCTTTGAGCTCTGCCCGTCGAGAATCGAATCCAAAAGTGAGTTCTGAATCAAGCTCCTCTGCTCCTTCGATTGAGAGTTGAGGTTTTCTTATTTTTGAGAGTTTTGTAGTTAATATGACACTTTACGGTGAGCTGGTATATTCGTTATTTTTAAGGGTAAGCCGTGGATATTTCTGTTATTTCATGGGGTCTTTTCTATTTTCTTTTTCTTTTTTCATTTTTTTTTTTCATTTTTTTTTTAAAAGATGATCAAATGATTTCACTCCTACCCCATGGTGACTCGAACCCATGACTTTGTCATTAGGTAATGGGTGCTCTAACCAAGTGAGAAATTTTAAATATACACTCCTAACTATTTAATACACATCCCTAATATTTTAAATTTCAATCACATTTTATAGGTTGGTTAAATGACCACAACAGACATCTATGTATTAGAAAAAGAAAAAATAGTCATATTTTTCTTATAGTATTCTATCATTATGTATAAATAGTTAGATAAACAAAATAAATTTCTTTTAAGAAAACTAATAATTGAATCAGAACTAGACCTAGCGCTCTGCTAGGGTTTTGAGAGAGTCTTTCCCTTGAGTTTCTTTCTCTTGTACCTTCTCTGTTGATTTGTCAATGGTGGCCATAGCAGGCTTAGGCTTGTTCATCTTGTGTGTGTATAGACCGATTAGTGGTGGCAGCGGTTTGGGTCATTCGTCTCGAATGAAGGGATGGCCTATCTGGTGGTTGTGGGTGAGGGAAGTGCTTTTGGGGCTCCGTACGAGATAAGTGGTTTGTGGTGGTGGTTTTTGGATCTGCTTCTGCCAGATCAGAAGCCTAAAAGCACGGCCGACGAAGGCTATTGGAGGACTGGTGGTGCGGCTACAGTCCTTGGCGATGCCAGCGTAGGCGATCAGAGGATTTCAGGCTGGGTTCTTCTCTCGCTGTTGTTGGTGGCGTTGAGCACGAGTTCAATTTCTTGTTCTCGGCTCGAGTTCAGGGTGTTAGGGATGGTACTGACGCTGCTCATGGTGGTGGTAACGCGTATTGCAACGATGGCTGAAAGCTGGTGATTTAGAAGGATTGAGGGAGACCTGGTCAGGGTGCTTTTAGCTCCATATGGTGCCGGATTTCTTCTGTGGCAGCAGGAGTCTGTGACTTCGGTGATCTGCAGTCTTCTGGCTGTAATGGGGTGCCCTTCGTAATTACCATGTGGGTTAGAGCTTAGTGGGCTGGTGTTCACTGGTAGGCCTGATGGGCTTGCCTAACTTTGGAGGGGATGGAAGGTGACTTGTCATTGCTAGCATTTAGTTCTTTTTCAGGTCGCAAAAACCAGATGCTCTGAGGGATCATTTTACTTTACAACTTCGGAGTTTCTAGGTTTTTGTTTGGAATAATAGCGTGTGGATTTTCTAAAAGGTGGGTAAACTGGGGGCATCCAGGGTCTTATTCTTGTTTTCAGAATAGGTTTTAGGGTTCTCTAATGAACGATTCTTTCTGTCGATCCCTTAGGGGTGTTTCATTTTTGTACTGCTTGCTGAATCTATATAATGGGCTGACCGCTTTTGATAAAAAATAAAAATTAAATTTCTATACATGGCCTCCCCATTTAATACAATAATAAAGTTAGATCTAATATAAATTTTCCTTAAATAAATTCTAATTAAATGGGGTGAGAAACTATGTAATTTTGAATTTCGGAATTAATAGCATTAAATACTTTTAGAATTTGCTTTACTCCCATTTTTTAGTTAATATTCTCTTTCTTTTTTTCTAAAAGATATGATTATTCAATTTGTTATCTAATATACAACATTAAAACATGATAGGTAGATAACTTTGTAATTGTTAATTTGTTTGGCCCCTCTAATGACAACTTCGTAATTCCGCAACTCTGGAAAAACTACTGATATAGTTCTGTTGAATATTCAACTCAAAATTTTATACATGATCAACAGAGATGTTTGGTGGATGAGAACTCAAATAATACAAAACCTATTTCGAGGCATCTATTTGAAGTAAACAATAACAAATCTTTATGGATTTCTCAATAACTAACACAAATAATCAGTACGGTCATTTATAAAACATTAATATACTAATATATACTAATCATATAAAATAGTAGCCTTAATTTTAAAAAACATGAGGGAGGTATGGGTTTCAAAAATTTATATGCGTATAACCTTGCCATGTTAGCCAAACAAGGATGGAGAATTGTCACAAACCCTTCGTCGCTTATTGCCAAGTTGTACAAGGCCAGGTATTTTCCAAACTATGATTTTTGGCAAGCAGAGTTAGGTGATGCACCTTCCTTTTCATGGAGAAGTATTCTTGCAGGTAGACCTGTGCTCAAGGCTGGTACTAGATGGCGCATCGGGGATGGTAAAAAGATTAATATATGGAATGAGTCATGGATACCAAACTGCTCACCGAGCCTTGTCCAGAGACCAACCCACTCTCCGGTTGAGATGGTGTCTGATCTCATTGATGCGTCTACTAAACAATGGATTCCTCCCATTATTCACGGGATTTTTCAACCTTCAGTGGCAGCCAAAATTCTTAGTATTCCTCTAGCACATCAGAACGGACTTGATAAGCACTATTGGTATCCGGATCGTAGGGGTTGGTACACAATCAAGAGTGCTTACTGGTTTGCTCGGCAACAGGTTCTTGGCAATGCCCTACCCTCATCATCTAATGGAGATCCATTCAAGGAGCTATGGAGAAAGCTTTGGAAGGCACGGGTGCCTGGCAAAGTGCAGATTTG
Source organism: Rosa rugosa (assembly GCF_958449725.1). Classification (NCBI taxonomy): domain Eukaryota; kingdom Viridiplantae; phylum Streptophyta; class Magnoliopsida; order Rosales; family Rosaceae; genus Rosa; species Rosa rugosa. Next base: position 20,110,145 of record NC_084824.1, on the reverse strand, counting down.
TGCATGGAGGGCTTGCTACAATTTACTTCCTACTCGTGAAAGACTTACAACTAAAGGGTATGAGGGTGATCTACACTGTCTTCTGTGCCATTATGCTGTTGAAGACTCTTCTCATCTCTTTTGTACATGTCCTACGGCTACCAGGCTGCTATCCCAAGCTCCCTTCCATCTGCAAAACTCATTGCTGCCTAATATCAACTTTAAAGAATGGTTGTTGGAAAGGGCTATGCATCTCAAGATGGAGGTGTTTGAGAAGCTTCTGATGCTTATATGGGGTATGTGGAAAAATCGAAACTCAAAATTATGGGAAAACAAGGCCAGTTCGCCCTCTGATATCTTTCTCAGGTGTATGACTTGGTTGGATGAGTTTCACCAAGCTAGAAAGTCTGATACTGCACCCCAAGTGCCAGTCAGTAAGAGGTGGAATCCGGCAAGCACAGCTACGCTTACTTGGAATGTGGATGGGGCATTTCTTCCTCAGTTCACAAAAGGCGGGCTGGGTGGTGTTCTTCGAAATGCTAGAGGAGAGGTTCAGGCTGCTTTTCAAGCTGCAGTTCCGTTTGTCAGCTCTCCAATACATGTTGAACTTCTTGCAATTCAGTCGGGTTTGCAACTTGTCAGATTGCATAAATTCCAGTCGGTTTGCATTGTGTCGGACTGCTTATTGGCTGTGCAGGACATCAATGGCAGGTTTCCTATTCTATCGGAGTATGGACCATTAATTGAGGACATCCAGCTCATGATACAACAACTACATCCAATTCAGGTTTCTTATGCACCTCGTGCTTGTAATAGATTAGCTCACAGACTGGCTAGTTTAGCATATGAGTCAGAGCAAAGTGTTTGCTGGTTACATACAACCCCAGATTGTATCAGGGACATTGTACAAGAGGAGCTTCCTCCTCCCACTTAACTCAATGAAATCCTAGCCTATTTTTACCTCAAAAAAAAAAAAAAAACAATAGCCGTAATATAGTCAAATAATAGGATATTTCACGATTTTTTAGATTAAGGATATTTTAGGTATTTTGGGTTGTGTATTTAGTAAAATATTAGAATGAAAAGAGAAATTTTATTTGCACATGTACAAATAATTGTAATTCTCAATACTCTAAGGGCACGTTTACTTACTTGGAATGGAATGAAATGATTACGGAGTAAAAATACCCCTGTGTTTACTAACACATAAAGGAATCGGAATGATTCCAGGTAAAAGAATTCATGTGTTTACTAACACATGAAGGAATGGAAATTGGTGTAGGTCCCACCTATTTATCAGGAATCAATTCCTGAATACTCAGGAATTCGATTACGAAGGGGGGAGATGGGTGTAGGAATCTTCCTCCGGAATCAATACCGATTCCTTTCTTCTCCCATTCCACTTGTCTCCGATTCATGATTATTTTCCATTCCAAGTAAGTAAACGTGCCATAAGGGCATGTTTACTTACTTGGAATGGGAGAGAATGATTATGGGGTAAATTTATTTTTGTGTTTACTAACACATAAAGGAATTGGAATGATTCCGGGTAAAAGTATTCCTGCGTTTACTAACACATGAAGGAATCGGAATGAGTGTAGGTCCCATCTCTTTATAAGGAATCGATTCCTGAATACTTAGGAATTTGATTCCGAAGGGGGGAGATGGGTTTAGGAATCAACTCCTCCGGAATCAATACAGATTCATTTCTTCTCCCATTCCAGTTGTCTCCGATTCATGATTATTTCCATTCCAAGTAAGTAAACGTGCCATAATTTTCATACGACGATTTTACTCAACATTTTCTAAGATGTAAAAAATAGAAACAGATAGATCCATTCATCCACAATTTAATTTTAACATATATTAAATTGAATTGAAATAATAATATCTAAAATGAGATCATGGATTACAACCAAAAAAAAGATAAAAAATTGATGATGATGTCAGAGTGTACCCTAATGGGATCCAAATTACAATCAATAGAGGTCAACCTCAAATTTAACAGCTAAAAAGAAAGAGAGCAGAGCCCAATAGGAAACACAAACTATGAAACAAGAAGATAGCAGCATCCAAATCACAACCTCTTGATCATTAGTCAGATCAGATCCCCCAAATTCTATCCCCAAATGATTTCCCGCCAAAAATGTAATCGAAATCCCCCAAATAGGCCCGTATAGTGTGTTCTAAATCATCGCCGGCAACCGCAGTGTGTTCTTTGTTCTTCAGCTGCGGCCATGGAATCCAGCTCCACCCACTTTACAGATATAAGAAGGTGAATTAAGAATACCCACTAAGTTAAAATTAATAGTTACGTTGTTCACTTTTCACATATCGTCCATATTCGTTTTCGATCAATTTTCAATCTCTGTTAGTTTTGGTTAAGCATTTTGTGTTTCCAAATGATGTGTTTTTGCTTTTCTGTCTTCTGGGTTTTGTTCAATTTTTAATACTATGTCGCTATGCCATGGTGTTTCGTTGCTGAGAAAATGGAGGAAAAGTATGACAGATTGATATGGAAGTTATGTTTTAGATTCATTGTCTTCCTAACAAGTGTTGTTGGTTGTTAAGTTTGCTTTACATGAGTTGTAAATGTTGTTTCGGATTGTTAATTAGACGGTTGGTATGGTTGAAGTGATTTCATGTCATTTTTATTTTGTGTGGACACAGCTCAGAGACTGATTCTAAGATTGAAGAATGCGTTAACAATGCATACCCTCTAAGAATGTTGATGCCTGCAATGAACATTGGTAGCACAGATGATGAAGGAGAGTCGATTCTTGAACCGTATGTGGGGTTAGCCTTTGATTCAGCAGATGGTGCGCGTGAATTCTATACTCTTTATGCAGCAAGAACGGGATTTAAAGTTCGAATTGGTCAGTTGTATCGGTCAAGAACTGATGGTACAGTATCTGCTCGGAGATTTGTTTGCTCCAAGGAGGGATTTCAGACTAGTACACGGACGGGCTGTGCGGCACTGATAAGGGTGCAAAGACGCGATTCTGGGAAGTGGGTTATAGACCTTTTCCTGAAGAATCACAATCATGATCTTGGACCTACAGAGGGAAACCATTCTCTAATTTTGCAGCAGAAGATTCTAACGGCTAAACCTGTTGAAGTGTTCCATAGGCCAAAAAATAAGTTGATTGAGGAAGTTGAGGATGAACGACCTTGCCCATCTGGCGTTATTACTGCCAAACGTTCTAAACCGAATGGGGATGAAATGCAGTGTGAAGTTGAACCATCTGCAGGTCTAGGGTTCAATTCAGCCAACGAAGCATACCAATTTTATCATGCATATGCCGAAAACACAGGATTTAGGATCCGGATTGGTCAATTGTTTCGTTCAAAGCTTGATGGATCAATTACTTCCCGACGTTTTGTATGCTCAAGGGAAGGTTTTCAGCACCCATCAAGAGTTGGATGTGGAGCTTTTATGAGGATTAAGAGACAAGAATCTGGAAGGTGGGTAGTGGATCGTCTTGAAAAACATCATAACCATGTGCTTGAGTCTCGACAGGAAGTTCAAAAGAAAAATCTTTCTGCTTCAAAAAAGTTCATAGAGGAGGAGAATGGCGGGCTGGATGATGAAGATATTGTTGACATAAACAATGGGAATCTTGTCAAAAGACGTCGAGAAAACCACATTGGAAGTGATTGGTACACTGTGCTTTTTGACTATTTTCAAACTAAACAGGCTGAAGATACAGGATTCTTTTATGCAGTAGAAGTTGATAATGGTAGTTGCATGAGTATTTTCTGGGCTGATGGGAGGTCTAGATTTTCATGCTCTCAGTTTGGTGATGCCATAATTTTTGACACCTCATATCGTAAAGGTATATATCTGGTTCCATTTGCCACTTTCATTGGAATCAACCACAACAGGCAACCGGTGCTTCTTGGCTGTGCCCTAATTGCTGATGAATCTGAAATGTCTTTTACTTGGTTGTTTCAAACATGGCTTAGTGCAATGTCAGGGCGTCGTCCTCTGTCAATAATAGCTGATCAAGATAATGCTATCCAGGAAGCCATCATTCAAGTGTTTCCAGGAACCCATCATCGTTTCTCCATGTGGCAGATAAAGGCAAAAGAATGTGAGCATCTGAGTTCGGTGCACAGTTCTTTTCATTTTGAATACGGAAAATGCATCAATCAGTGTCAAACATCTGATGAATTTGGTACGGCGTGGAATTCTCTCCTCTGCAGGTATGGGTTGAAGGATAATACTTGGCTGAAAGCCATGTACGAAAAGCGCCAATGTTGGGTCCCGCTATACTTAAGAGCTACATTCTTTGCTGGCATCCCTTTGAATGGAAATATAGAATCATTCTTTGGTACACGTGTGAATGCCCAAACACCACTTATGGAGTTTGTTCCACGATATGAAAAAGGTCTTGAACGACGTCGTGAAGAAGAACTAAAAGAGAACTTTAACTGTTCCATCTTGAATGCATACTTGCAGACAAAAGAACCAGTAGAAGAACAATGCAGAAGGCTGTATACACTGAACATCTTCAGGATATTTCAGAAAGAACTTCTACAATCCTATAGTTATCTAGGATTTAAGATTTATGATGAAGTGGATATCGTAAGGTATTTAGTCCGCAAATGTGGGAATGGTGATGATGACAAATCCACAGTCACCATTAGAGTATCCAACCACAATGTGGGGTGTAGCTGTCAAATGTTTGAATTCGAAGGTGTACTCTGTCGGCATGTGTTGAGAGTTTTCCAAATATTGGAGATAAAGGAAGTTCCATCTCGCTATATCTTACGCCGCTGGAGGAAAAATGCTGAATATGGTCTGCCTCCTTATTCCGAATCAGGTGGCAGACCTCAAGAAGTTAATGCCTCGATGGTATGGAGTTTGAGGGAAGAAGCCTGGAAATACATAGAGGCTGGGGCAACATCTCTTGAGAAGCACAAACTTGCCTATGAAATTCTGCATGAAGGTAGATTAAAACTTGGTTGCCCCCCAAGATAAGTGTCTAAAAACAAAGGTCAGTCAGTTCTATTGATAAATTTTGCAAGGCTTCTTTGATACCCTTTTTTTTTTTTTTTCAGTTGGTCTCTGTTGTGTAATCCAAGATTGTTGAGCCTTTGATAATCTTACAGTTTTCTGTTGATATCAGAAATATGTAAATATTGTACTATGAAGATTACCATTTTTTTTTTTTTTTTATTTTTTTTTTTTGCGAAGTAATCTAATCCTATAACACTCATTGTGAATGGGCTGATACTTTAATTTTGCAATTTTACAAAGTTGGATTCTGTATCTTGTTTTGGTGCTTAGTTTTTATTTTTGTCCCAAACAAATGATGGCATTGTATGATCTTTATCAACAAGAGAATTAGGAAGGGAAAAAATAGAGGATAGGAGATAGAGAAAGAAAAGAGATGACACTTTGGCCATTGCTACAAGTTTGGCCAATTGAAGATAAAAGACGGACAAAAAGATCTTGCAGTTGTTTCTAAGTGAGAATCAAGAAGCTTGGGAAGATAGGGCTTCAAAGAAAGTAATAGTTTACATGAGAATAGAGAAGAAGAGGCTTGCATTTGAGGAGTGAAGATGGTGACAAGTAATGCTCGAGAGGGACAAGTGATATAAAGGCAAGGATAACTTCAGGTGATACTCTATAACACAACTCCAGACATAAGTGCGCACTTCTATATTGATTTGATAAACTCTGATACTGTTTTGCTTCTTTTTATTTGGTTTCATATCTGTGCTTAATTAGGATTGTACTGGATGTGCTTTATTTGGAATTGCTAATACTGATTGAAACTTTGAGTTTTCCTTACATAGTAACTATCTTATATATTAAGAAGTGGGCTATCAAAAAACAAAAGAAGAAAGATTATGTGTGCCGAGATGCATATGAGTACCTTGCACACTAGTGTGAATTTATGATAAAATGGGTCTCAGAATCTCTTTTTCTCTTCATCTGTTATCTTTCTCTTATGCTTGTTTGAACCGATATTCTTTATATTCAGTTTAACTCTGGGTTTCATGAACAAAATTTACATAACCCTTCCTTTTATGCAACCCTTTATGCAGCTGACTTATGTACCAAGTCTTATGAGGATTGATATGTCCTGCTTTTCTACTCGAGTTACTTTCTTGGGGTTGTCTACTGTATTCAATGACTTTTGGTCTATTGTACTACTATGAATTTAATAATGGAAGAATGGAAACAAGGCATTATCAAATTCCACATCTTGAACTGTCATCTTCGTATTCTCCGAAGGAATTGATAATGCAAAGCAGCGAAAGAAAAAAGTTATATATGATCATCCTCGACTCAGAAATCAAATTTACCTTGGGGCATACTAGACAGACTTTGTTTTGCTTATTTGCATCATCCATTCTGACAAGACAATGAGAAACCTGAAATTCAAAGATGTGGGCAGCTTATTTTGGTTTTCTGTAACAGAAGTTCATGCTTTGCGGTTCAGTTTCCTAGAGTTTTACTTGATTCTCTTTTCATGACTATAGACTAGCAAAACAGTTGAAGCTACCAGCCAAAACCTTAAAATTGTTATCAAACATATGTTGCTTTCTCTTTGTGAATTTGTTTTTCTTTGGTAACTATTACTGCAAATTGCAACTGCTAAGCAGTTGTAATTCTATATCTGACAAAGAATGTTATATTTTGTTATAGAAGCAAGTCAAGCAACAAAGAATGTTGGCAACTTTGAAGCTTGGGGCCCGGCCGTGTGTTGCCCAAATCGGATCCTCCAAGTTCTGCGCCATTGGAGGAGGTCGGAGAGTCTGGATTTCAAGACGGTGCGGGGTGGAGAGGAGCTTAAATCGGATTTGGAATGGGATCATGATGGGCTGGCCGAGCAACTAATCAATTATTTACCAAAAGCAAATATTAGGAAATGAATATAATTGTAAATATTAGTTTATAGTTATATTTAAGAGGGTTTGTAGGTGCTGAGCTATAATGTAGTTGAAGGATCATTTTGTATACGAGTACGTGATTGTAATATGTAATTAATCAATGAAGTACATTTTTTCTTTCTTCGTAGGCATCGGTGCATAGTATTTTCCTTGTTGATTCATATCACAGCTGAAGGCAAATCAATGGAGAAATGAAAAAAATTGTAAGGTTGAAACAAAGTAACAGAAAGAAAATGATGTTTCAGCCAGTTTGTGCTATGCTCATTGCAACTTCTGTAGTCTACTGATAGTGAGAAATGCAATATGGAATTTTAGCCTTCTTTAATTCTTTCAAATTTTCTATATTTCCATGGCTATTAGATAATAACCAATCTTAATTAATGTTATTTTTTCTTATTCCTCATGGATCCGCAATACTTTAATCATCAAGTTATCCATACTAAACAACCTCGTAATCAACCAAATCTGAGTACATGAAAGGTTTTAGAACCTTTGAAGTTAAGATCATCATTATGCAGTCTCTTCTCAACCATTTTGATACAAGCACTCAAGATGCTATCTTCATTTTTTTTTTTTGTGCAATGATGTCTGAGTCGTTGACCTTGGTCATGGGCTATCAACTTCTCCCTTGTTGGGGATTCTAAGAATTTTTATAACAATGAATTGGGAAGAGAAAGTTAAATAGACTTGGGTTCTTGTTGATTCATATTAGAGCTGAAGGCAAATCATTAGAGAAATGAAAAAATTGTAATGTTAAAAAAAGTAGGTAGGGAACAGCAAATAGAAGGAAAGTGATGATTAAGCCAGTTTGTGCTATGCTCCTTGTAACTTCTATAGTTTAATAATAGTGAGAAATGCAAAATGGACTTTTAGCCTTTTTTTTCTTTCAACTTTTCTATACTTCCATGGATATTAGAGCATGTTTAGCAATGCTAGCCATTTTTTAGTCAAATTTTAGCTAAAGTAGCTAAAAAGTCATTTTAACTAGCAACTTTAGAATTACGTCTGCATCAATGCTTTCTATTTTAGCTAATTTTGAATTTATATTATTTTTTAAATGAATATTAAATAGTTTAAATTTATTTATAAATTACATAAAATAACTTAAAAGTAATGTTTTAAATTATAGAGAGCCTCATCCCGTTCTCTATATTTAGGAGCAAGATAGCTAAAAGTTATAAAAACAATTCTTAGGTTCACCCCTAGGGTGAATGAGGGGTGAACGAGCTCATTCACCCTCTATTGCGATTAACGCATAATAACTTTATATTTTTCTTATCCAACCATTCATGTTATATAACGTAATATAAAGATTAGCTCTGTAAAAAATCAATCAAATTGAAGACCTTTTAGTTATTCATTTCTATGAAATATATGGACGGTTCATCATAGTAGTAGTAAGTGTTGTTAGAACCATCCATTTGTTTGATTCAATTAGATAATTAAATGATTTCCGATTCGATTGATTTTTTACAGAGATGATCTTTAAAGGAAAATTTAAGATATAGACCGTTGGATTATAATTTTATTAAGTAAAAATATGTTAATCGACAACGGGGGTGAATATGCTTATTCACCCTAGGGGTGAACCTAAGAATTGTTCAAGTTATAATAGAGAGCCACTTAGGAGTTTGGTGCAGTTGCTAAAATGGATAAAAAGCTAAACATGTTCTCCAAAATAGCTAAGGAGCCACAATAGAGAGTCTGCTAAAAATGCTCTTAGATAATAAGAAAGTCTTAATTAATGTTTCCTTTGTTTTTTGTATTACTGTGTCAAGTGTAACATATTAGTTGCAAATTTACATGCAACATCATGACCTTTTCTTTTTAGGTGGATCTTTTAGGATTTACAACTTCATATATTAAAACATGAGAGTCAACTTACATAGCCAGAAGAGTTGCTAATTAATTATACATATACTAATATTTAAAATATGATTCTTAAAAATAGCAGCTTTCATGAGGTGCCCTTTGTAAGTTACATTAATGTCTTAGGCATTGGCTGCAAAACTCTATAGGTTTCAAAATTGCTTACATTTATTTCATTACACCTATTTTTCATGTCAAACTCTTCCGTTTGCATTAGTACATCAGCAAAATGGTTTTTCACAAGAATAGACGAGAACCCAAAAGAGCATAAATCGTTTGAGTTGCCCTTGCGGCTCTAAAAGCACTCCTAAGGATGCCCAAGAAGAAGGAGCAAAAATTCCTTCTATCTATGTCACCTTAGCTAAATTATTATCATACAAAGAGCAAATCCCAACCCTAAGGGATGCCGCTTTCAATTTATCATCAATTAAATGTCAACATAACAGTTGTACAACGAGTACTATTTATTTGTCTTCACGAGTAGGTAATAAATAATTACCGGTACATGTATTAATTTCTAGTACGTAGTTGACTTACAATTTTAAAACTTAAATTTTCATAACCTTTACTAGCTTTCTTGTAAAGTAGATTATTTTCTAATGATTTTAAACCTTTTTAGTTATGTTAAAATTAATCTTTAGTGTATGTTCATGAATATATCCAAATTATTGATGTGAACCTTTCAAAAAGAATAGTTTCCCTTTGTATTTAAAATTGTATTTGGGTACATTTTTGTACATGTACACAATATGCTTCTTTCCTACTTTATGCAAAAACAGAATTTGAATGCACTTGCTCAACAGATCCCGAGGAAGACCGAAAACACTAGAGTAGTGTGATAACTGCCCATTGTTTCTTCTAAAATGCCCTTTCTAGAAACTCATCCATTTCACCTATAAAAACATAACCTAACAACTCCATATCGGCATAAAGCTAGCCACATCTCCTTTTGATCAAATTTTGGTTTTCTAGAGAGGTAGAATGGTGAAGGATTCTGACGATTCTCAGGCCAAAGATGAAGTTGATGAAGATGCTAGCTTGATGTATGATTCTTTCATTGAATCAATGATTTACCAGACTGGTATACACCCTCACAAAAAATCATTTGTGTACTCAATTTTAGGGCTGGGAATTCCAAACCGAGATCCCGAAACCGATCCCGTCCGATCCGAGCCGAAACCGATCGGGTCGGTATGATGAGTCGTTTCGCCGGAATTCCGATCCGAACCGTACCGAAACCTCTGCAAACGGGTCGGCACCGGTATGGGTGAAAAGCATACCGTATTGACCGAACCGAGCCGAAACTAGATCATGACGGCGGTTCCTGTGGCGGTTCTGTCTCGGATTGAGTTGTTGGGATTCGTGGTGAGTCATGGGTACGGGTTGACGGAAACGGCGGGGTGGTGGTGCATGTCGTGCTCGTGGAAGCCCGGGTGGAATAAGTTGCCGGCGACGGAGAGGGCGAGGCTGAAGTCGAGGCAGGGAGTCAGATCCAACTCCAGAAACAAAGCGAAAAACAACTACCTGAATCGAAAGTGATAAGCACACCAGGCTCCACTTGCGCTTCCCATTCCTAAGGCTCGTCATCCTCCATCAACACCACAGACTCAGTCCTCCCACTCACTGACGTTGGCGTCGCTTCGCCGCTCGAAAGCCCCTTCAGCTTGCTCTTCATCTCCATCTGCGAACTGTTGAAACCGATTGGTACCGAAACTGTACCGAATCGATCGGTTTCGGGACCAATCGGTATCCCTGCTAAAATTTCGGCATCCCGAACCGATCCGAGCCGACTATAAAGTCGGTATCGGTCTCGGTATAGGCTCATTCCCGAGCCGAGCCAAACCGATCCCACCCCTACTCAATTTATTTAAAAAATTTTGTTTACCAATACTTTCTTCATTTATTTTCCTAGCCTTCTGAATTATTGGCTAGGTTTTACTTTTCCAAGCTTTAATTATTTATTTTATATTATATGTGCTTACCAACTGCAGAAGATCGATGGTTTCTCTCGACTTGACTCTCAGACTTGATTTACCCAAGGTTTTAAATATCGGTATTTTCATATCTATCGGTACTTTGAAAAAGGGGGATATCGGATATATCGGGGATACAGTGTACGAAAATATCGTTTTTGAAAAAAGTCAATTTATTAGAAATTTAGAACTACATATAAATACATATGAATGTCAACTTCATCTACATCCAAAAAGAGACTCTAGGCGGTTGAAAAGCCGCTTGCTGGTCTACGAAAATGCAATAATCAGACCAAGACATATGATGTCACGCCCCGAATTTTGAATAATAAATTCAAATCCGAAACATGAATAATTACAATTACAAAATCCAAATCTCGAAACTTCGAGTTCATTATTACAATTCACTCTCACAAGCAATATTGTAAAGCTCAAATGAGCATAACACACCTCACAACGTACAATTGCTGTAAAACTCTAACAATTGCTCTAACCGCACGATCACCGTCCTGGTTCTCCTGTCCTGTAGGATTACCCGCTACACAATTTGAATAGTGTACCGGGAGTTGCAACAACACAAAACCCGGTAAGCTTTTGACAGCTAGTATGAGTAAACAAGAAAGAACTGTTGATTTATTAAATTACAATACCACCACAAACCCACGTTACTTTCTCACTCTCATATATATATATATAGACACTTATGAGTTACTCTCAATTTCCCCCATAAGGTCACTCAATATTTGGCAGACAGACTAGAGCTCTAACTGATCGTTTCCACCTACCCGGCGCGAGAGCGTGGTTCACGATTTAATACTATTCAGTTCCACCTACCCGGCGCGAGAGCGTGGTTCGCTGATAGTATGCCATGGTCACCCCGTGACCTATTGATCTCCACAGATCACAACAATTTATTGTTCCTCAACAATAAAACTCAACATCTCTCTCAATATATTGTTTCACAACAATAAACTCAATACCCCTCACAATATATTGTTTCTCAACAATAAACTCAATACCCCTCACAATATATTGTTTCACAACAATAAACTCAATACCCCTCACAATATATTGTTTCTCAACAATAAACTCAACACAACTCCAACAATACATATTATTTCACGTAATAATATATATACAGACATTCACACAGGAATGTCTAATACACCAACAATAGTTCATATGATTGCAAAATAAAGCAATTAAATATATTGGGTTCGTAATATGAACCACGTGAGGTTTACTCACCTCCAATTCCAGCTGCGTCTTCTAAAAGCCACATATCCATCTGAATCGTCCACCAACTCGATTCGTCAATCACCTAATCAGATACTATCTTGACTTAGTAAATTACTCATAAACCACACATATACTGAAATCCAACGGTCGGATTCTAATTATATGATGATCCGACGGTCGAATCTTAATTTAATGATGATCCAACGGTCAGATCCTCACGGATCGCCCTTAGGATCATCCTCCAAAATTATAATGAAGATCCAACGGTCAGATCTTCTTGAATCGTCCTTACTAACATCTTCACAAAATTATACGAAAATCCGACGGTTAGATTCTCACGAATCGCCTTCCGAATCACTATTTCACAATTATACGAAGATCCAACGGTCGGATCTTCGCCCATGACCACACAAAGTCATCGGGACAGTCATACGATCAACATATCTAAATTTGAAGTAAAACCGATGGTCAGATCTTCGCAGATCGTAAACTTAAGATAAAACGTAAAAACGTTAAATAGTAACGTAAAAACGTAAATCCATTATTTATCAACTTTTTCTAACCTAACCTTGTAATATATCAAAACGCTCGTATGGATGCGTAGAACATAGCCTAGATAATAAAAATTCAAAATATGGTCGAATGCGCTGCCACAAGCGGTGGTCAGTGGGCGGTCAACGCGGCGGTCAACGCCGGTCAACCACCTCAGATGGCAAAGTGACCAACTACAAACTGGTTCAAAATGAAAGGGTGATCGACTTCCATACCTGGAGCTAAGTCTGGTTTGGCCTAGATCGTCCTAGATCAAGCTTGGAAGTCGGATTAATCCTGTGCGTCCGATCAGATTTCAGATTAAATCAGGGACGTCGAAAAAGTCAAACCATGATCTAGCGTTCTATACACAAAATCGTGATGAAAGGCTTACATGGGGATGATCAGGGGGAAGAGGAGATCACGAAAATGGGAACGATCGGCCCATGCAACGCCGGAATCGGGGATTTCCGGCCGGGTCGGGTTTGCATGGCTGGGGTGTCTTCGATCTCCATCTGGGGGCAGCGGCGGGGCAAGGC
>NC_084824.1:18658504-18846215 GCF_958449725.1 Rosa rugosa | reverse complement strand
TAATCCGAAAATTCACTAAAATGAAAAGTGTACTTATATTGTTGATCAAATATCTATCTGTGATATATTGTTAATATGTTATGGTGTTAAGTGAAAAGAGAATCGAGCATGCATTGTTTTGAGGTTATTTGCACCTATTATTGCTACAGTATTTGTTGATTCGATAAAGAGATGTGACTATGTGATTTATTACCAGTTTTATAATCGTTTATATATATGTGTCTGTTGTGTGTATACAAATACATATTTAAGATTTGGTGTGAACATATAAATGGTTCTCGGTACATTTTTACTTGGTTGTTCAGTTTTGATTTCTTATAAGACACATTAGTATAAGAATGTAAGTTGTACTTATTGGGTCTGTGTTACTCATGATGCTACACCTTCATGTTTTCAGGTAACGAGTAGATGCATGGGGAAAAAGGGGATGAACCTCCTAAATAAAAGAAAGTTTTTCCTACTACTATTTCAAACCGTCAATCACCTAGTCAGATACGATCTTAACTTAGCAATCATTCATAAACCACACATATACGGAAATCCAACGGTCGGATTCTAATTTAATGATGATCCAACGGCCAGATCGAATTTATATGATGATCCAACGGTCGGATCCTCACGGATCGCCCTTAGGATCATCCTCCAAAATTATCACGAAGATCCAACGGTCAGATCTTCTTGAATCACTCTAACAAACATCTCCTCAAAATTATACGAAAATCCGACGGTTAGATTCTCACGAATCGCCTTCCGAATCACTATTTCACAATTATACGAAGATCCAACGGTCGGATCTTCGCCCATGACTACACAAAGCCACTGGGACAGTCATAAGATCAACATAACAAAACTACAAGTCCATCGGACGGTCTGATCTTCACAGATCACAAATCGAACGATCGAAATCGATCGAAACTTAAAAATTCATAACTTAATCATACGATATCCAAAAATTATGAATTATATATGCAAACGATCGTATCGACACGTAGAACACAAAAATGGACAGAAACTGTCCTTGGGGTGGCCGGAGGTCGCCGGAAACCACCATCACAGTGGCGGCACCGCCACCCATCCAAAGTCAAAATTAGACAAAACTCCCAACACGAAAGTTCTTCATCTTAACTCGAATTGAAACTTTCATAACTACACCAAAGTCAGATTATAAGCCAAAAAGTATAATTTTACCTTATAAGGTTTGAAACCCGAAGAACCCTAGTTTTGAATTCGTTCCAATTCGATCTCCACAGATGAAATCGATGCAATCCACCTTAGGGGAAATGATCTACATCCTCAGAAGTGCAGAATCCTCTCAAGAATCACGGCAAAAGGTGGCCGGAGGAGGGAGAACGACGGTGGGGAAAGGAGGTGATTTCCAGCTCGACTGCACCGTGTTCTTCGACTTGTAGCGGCTACCACGTTGGTTATTTCCCCTCGATGTCTTCTACAAAGTTGTAATATAGCTCAGGCCCAGCAAAATCCCTTTTGGAATCAACTCGATTCGAGGTTGGATGAGAGAGATATCGGCCGGTGAAGGAAGAGCAGCATCGGGCGAATTCCAGCTCGAGCTGTGCAGCTTCTCGGCCTCCTAGCACCTTCCATGGTTCTTTTCTCACTTTGATGTCTTCTAGGAAGTTTTAACTGACTTCAAGGCGAATGAAAATACTTTTGGAATCAAGTCGATCGGAGGTCTGTGGAGGGAGATATGGCCGGTGGAAGAGAGAGGAACAAATCTGGGCTCGGGAGAGAATTGGGGAGAAAATATAGGTTTTTGAAATTTCTGTCCTCCAATGCAATTTCCGGAACTTTTTTTTGTATTTATAGAATTTTCCCGATTTTCAATCGCTTATAACTTTCTCATACGAACTCCGATTTTCGCATTCCATATGTCCACGAACTCGTATCGACGCGCTCTACAACTTTCATGAATGAAGTTTTCCCAAATTCCCAATGTATAAAAAGTCACTTTTTGAGACCTCCTAAATAACGTTCGTTTTCGAAAATTAATCGTTCGAACTAATTCCATAACTTCTCCAAGCCTCGTACTCGCTCCCACTATCGTGAAATCATTTCTAAAAATCCACGGAAATTAATTTGGATTTTTCGGGGTATTACAATCTACCCTCCTTAAAGAAATTTCGTCCCGAAATTTGAGCGTAAGTCAATTCCTCTCGATTAAGGTTGACCTAACCATAGAATCTCCATCTTTTCCAAATCTGTAGTAATCTACAGAGCCTCAGCTCTTTGTATAAAAATACATTCCTATGGCCACTAAATCCTTTCATCACAAACGTAAACTCACACAACAACTGCTCAACAACACTCCACATCACATACACAAAATCGTCACATGGATCATCTCATAGATCCTCACATAGATCATCACATAGATCTTCACTTAGATCATCACTCTGTACTGGCATACAAGCACAGTAAACACTCCCACAAAGTGTTTCGCTACTCAATTAGCATCACGGTAAATCTCTATAGTAAAACTCAAGCATGCACCATTCTTCACAACAATAGTGATGCATCACTCAAAACAAATCATCCCCAAAAGCACGCCAATAAAATATGTCACCCAGTGACGATGACTTGGGCTTGCTCAATCCTTGGGCTAAGCATTAGGGCTGGCCAATTGGGCCGAAGAAATCGGACCATCCACATTTCGAACCGGCCCGAACCAAATTGGGTTTAACATTTGGGCCTACCATTCGGGCCGAACAATTGGGCTTACCATTTGGGCTTACCAATCGGGCCGAACAATTGGGCTCACTATTTGGGCTTACTATTTGGGCCTACCAATCGGCCCACCAACTTCCAGCTCGGCTACGGTATGAAATTGTACATACCGTATATACGTATGCATACCGTACAGACCGTATATACGTATGCATAACGTACAACTGTATATACGTATGCATACCGTACAGACCGTATATACGTATGTATACCGTACATACCGTATATACGTCCGTATATCAAGCATATACGAGATCCAAAAATATTTGTAAGAGGTAAGGTTCGAACTCCCGACCCTCGAACACGAAGGTTTTGCTCCCAACCACTGAAGCAAGAGCTGCCTTCATTAATATATGCTCACGTGTTAAATTTATTATGTCATAAGCGACATAAATAAAATAACGGGGGAGGCAAGGTTCGAAACCTTAACCTGCTGCACGAAACCTTTGTCCCCAACCACTGGAGCACAAGCTGTGCTTAATATAATGTGTACAAATGTTATACTTATTATGTCATAAGCGAACATAATAAAAATAAACGAGAGGCAAGGTTCGAACCTCTGACCTCTTGTACAAGAGCCTTGCTCTTCAACCACTAGAGCACCAGCTGCTCTCGTTACTATCCATGCAACTTCTTTTATTTATTCTATCATAAGCGATAGAATAACAACAAACTGTCGGTACACTCCACGTGCCACGACACGTCTCTTCCGTGATTTACGGAAAGCAAATCACTTTCGGCTAAAGCTGTCTGCCACAGCGTCTCGAGGTTCGGCCTGTCCCCTTACACGCTCAACACGCGCCAACAGCTTTTCCGGGTTTCGGGGCGACTTTAATCCAACGCGTGGATTCAAATTCTGAGATCGTTCATCCAACGGTGGAGATCTGCTCACCTTGTTCTATAAATAGGTGCATTCTGGAGAAAAACTGTTCACTCCAAAAGAAAAGAAATTTTCTTCCGAGCTCAAGTCTTTCTCTCTCAACTCTTCAGCCTTTCTCTTCTCAAATCCTTTCTTCATCAATTTCGATCCTTCTCTTCTGATCTTCTCTCCCATCTAGTTGATTCAATCCCATCTTTCCTCTGAACTTTCAGATCTTCAATCTTTTCCTCCAAATCTTCAATCCTTCTTTCTCAGATCTTTTCTTCCATTTGAAGATTCGATCTCATCTTTCCTCTGAGAATCTCAGATCTCCAATCACCAGTTCAACAACTCCAATCCTTCTAACAAAATCTCCCTCAAACACTAAACCATGTATTCCTCGATTTTCACATCCTCTCACTCCATGACCCAAGAGCCACGAACTCTGCAACTAATGGAGCTCCAAACCCCGCAACAAATGGAACCACAACAACAGCAACCAACAGAGGAGGGAGGAAACACCCAAGCAGCTGGAAGTAGTGCCAACATGGATTTCTGGCGAAGCCGTACCAGATGGATTCCTACTCCAGAACAAATAAGAATCCTCAAGGATCTTTACTACGTCAAGGGATTTAAGTGCCAATCTACAGAGCACATTCACGAGATCTGCCTCCAGCTGAACCAGTATGGACATGTTGAGGGTAAGAACATTTACTTTTGGTTCCAGAACGTCAGGGCTCGAGAGAAGCAGATGAATAGGTGTAATCAGGCTGCTCCAGTGCCCATGGGAACTAGTTCTCTTGGTACTGGTGGATCCATCGATCTCAATTTTGGGTCCACTGGTTCTACTGGTGCTGGTGGATCCATCGACATCAATTTTGGGCCGGCTGGTGGATCCATTGACATCAATTTTGGGTCCACTAGTTCTACTGATGATGGTAGATCCATTGATCTCAACTTTGGTTCCACCTATTCTACTGGTAATGAAGGATTTCTTGATTTAAATTTTGTTTCATATTCTTCCTCACACTTCAACACTAATACCAGTACAACTCTTTTGGCACAACAGGAGGACAAACATCCCTGCAACAACGAGGAGGAGATCACCAGGAGGTTCAAACTCTTCCTCTGTTCCCCGTGCACGGCGAGGACGTCTTTGGTAACCTAAAGGCTACTTCCGAGGAAGGTAGCGCTTTTGGTTACTATTCTGGTGGCTCAGGCGGTTACCACAGTGGCTCAAACGTTTCTCTTGAGCTCAGCCTCAATCCATCCGGAGCTGCTGACTAGGCTTAGTATAGCATAGTCCTCGTTTTCCTTTTTTTTTTTTTTTTTTTTTTGTAATGTAAAATCAATAAGATGGTGTGCATGTTTTCTTTTCTTTTTGTTTAACCAACAACAACACCAAGGATCGAACCTTGGTCACCCAATACTATTTTCAAAACCATAAACAACTCTACTGCACACATCTTTCATAATGATGCAATAAAAACAATCACTCAAAACCTAGCAATCAATTAAGTCACACAGAGGTCAAGCTAGTATCCTCTGAGTCAAACCAAACACAATAATTTCGTCGCTAGAATTAGGGATTAATAAAGCTAAACACTTCCTGAGTTAGCTAGGAAAAACCCACATCTTTAGAGTTACACTTACAACTCTAAAAAAAAATCTCGATCATTCCATCTATCAATTGCTTCAACAAGCAATATGTACCATCTTAGCATCTACTAATCGATAATGGTACAACACTCAGTATCTCACCCACGAATCACCTCACTGCTCATTTGGTGGTAAGTCAACATCTAGTGGGTCAAAATTCTGTGATTATAGCACTTCACACTAACCACGTCATAATCCATAATCTGTCCTCACAACAGTATCTGGCCTCATAAATTAGTTATACAACACTAGCACTCCTAGAGTTGAAAACAACGTTATTACCTAAGCTCATACATCAACACAATGTCTCTTCACAGTCAATCCTATCACGAGGTCATATCAATCTTTCCATAAGTCAACCATACACAAAATCCATCATAGTAACAACAAATTATGCATTACTACTCAACAATAGTCAGTGAAGCAGCACTCCACAATAATTTCCAATACCATCCGCAGACCTCAAACCACACCCCGACATTTAGCTAATATATAGTAGCTATCCTAAACACCAAACAACTGTGCATGAATGAATGCTCCATTATAACACAATTCCATCACTAAGCAACCAATAACTGCTAAGTATTCTTCAACTCAAAACATCTGCATATCCAACTAATGGAAAGTATCACAACTACTAGTCAAATACTCGTAACGACTTTAGATACAAGCATTGGTCAAACACCATGACCCCAACAACCAACGACTACAATGCACATAAGGATACTGTTTTTCGTGGAAACCATCCTCAATAACTCCACCAGAGTTTAATCCAAAGGTTCCCATTCCTCAAAGGTTATAACTCAAAGAAGCTACACAAACTCCACCACTTCACTTACAAAGTCAACCTATGCCATGATCACTTAACATACTACCCTTATTAAAGGTAACATAAGTATCTCCCAAATTACATCACTACACTCGTACACCAATATAGTCTTGAGAATTCTGTCTCATAATCTCTCACACTCCTATCATCTTGAGTTGGTGAGATCAATTCTCTTTTCAACTATTCCTAGGGTCTCAATCTCTTTCACCATTTCAACCCAAGAATAACATCCATCACATCAACTACAGGTAGACTAGGCAACTCAACCTCTAATGCCTCCACCTCATCCTCAACTGTCTCCATAGAAAGATCCTGTCCCTACATCAGTAGTCAGATACGATCTTCCACATGAAGGATGATATCCATAAAACCGCATTTAACACGCGGTATGGGCAATATGAGTGGTTGGTAATGTCCTTTGGATTAACCAATGCACCAGCCATATTCATGGATCTGATGAACCGAGTTTTCAGTCCATTTCTGGATAAATTCATTATTGTCTTCATTGATGATATTTTGATTTATTCTAAAAATGAAGCGGATCATACACAACACTTGGAGACTACCTTACAAGTGCTTAGGGAACATAAGCTATATGCGAAACTTGAGAAGTGTGATTTCTGGCAACACCAAGTAAAGTTCTTAGGCCACGTAGTCTCTCAAATGGGGATAGCAATGGACCCTGCGAAGATTGAAGCTGTGTTAGAATGGAAAGCTCCCACCACTCCAACGGAAGTACGAAGCTTTCTTGGACTTGCTGGATATTACCGAAGGTTCATAGAAGGTTTTTCAAAACTTGCTCTCCCATTGACGAGGTTGACTCGAAAGAATGTAAAGTACATTTGGGATGATAATTGTGAACGAGCATTCCAAAAGCTAAAGGAAAGATTGACGACAGGACCCATTCTCACCATTCCAGAAAGCGGAGTTCCTTTCGTCATATATAGTGATGCATCACATCAAGGACTTGGTTGCGTACTCATGCAAAATGGAAAGGTGGTAGCATACGCATCTCGCCAATTGAAGGTGCATGAGAAGAATTATCCAACCCATGATCTCGAGCTAGCAGCTGTGGTTTTTGCTTTGAAAATTTGGAGGCATTATTTGTACGGGGAACGCTTCGATCTTTTCTCTGACCATAAAAGTCTCAAGTACATTTTCTCCCAGAAGGATCTAAACATGCGACAACGAAGATGGATGGAGCTTATCAAGGACTATGACTTCACCTTACAATACCACCCAGGGAAAGCAAATGTAGTGGCTGACGCTTTAAGCCGAAAACCTCAAAGCCACCTTGCTTCAATTATAAGAGATCATTGGAGCATGTTGGGAACTCTAATTGAATGCAATATTACTCCTTCAGTGAACATGAATGGAGTTTTTATTGGAAATCTAGTGGTGCAACCCACCATAATTAGTCAAATCATCCAAGCCCAAGGAAAAGATGAAGAGCTCGTGAAATATGTTCAAGGAATGAAAGAAAAGCACCCTGAAGATTGGAGCACTCAAGCAAGAGAAGGAATGCGTTTTAGAGGGAGGCTCTGCGTGCCAAACGTTGCATCATTAAAAGATGATATAATGCAGGAAGCACATCGTTCAAAATTTACAATCCACCCAGGAGGAATGAAGATGTATAAAGATATGAGGAAAAACTATTGGTGGAACAACATGAAGAGAGACATTGCCGCATATGTCTCTAGGTGCCTTACATGTCAAATGGTGAAAGCGGAGCACTTGCGGAAGGGAGGATTATTACAACCACTCAAGATTCCAGAATGGAAGTGGGAACACATCACGATGGACTTCATCACTGGATTACCAAAGACACAAAGAGGCAATGATGCAATTTGGGTAATTGTTGATCGCCTTACGAAGTCTGCACATTTCCTACCAATCAAAATAACAGATTCCATTGACGTCTTAAGTAAACTGTACTTGAGGGAAGTTGTGCGACTACACGGAGTTCCTGTTTCAATAGTTTCTGATCGTGATGCCCGATTCACATCAGGATTTTGGGTTAGTCTACAAACGGCAATGAAGACGAAGCTAGACATGAGCACCGCATTCCACCCTCAAACTGATGGGCAAACTGAGAGAGTCAATCAAGTGATAGAAGATATGCTTAGATCATGCATTTTGGATTTTGGAGGAAGTTGGGAGGCTCACTTATATTTGATCGAGTTTGCTTACAACAATAGTTACCACTCAAGCCTAGGGATGGCACCTTTTGAAGCTCTCTATGGACGACCGTGTCGTACTCCAATATGTTGGGCTGAAGTTGGAGAAGCCATTCTTCCAGGACCTGACATAGTTAAGCAATCTGCAGAGGTCATCACTTCAATTAAGGAGCGCTTGAAGACTGCACAAAGTCGCCAGAAGAGTTATGCGGATCGACACAGGAGAAGTGTAGAATTTCAGGTTGGAGATCGTGTCTTGCTGAAAGTCTCACCGATGAAAGGAGTTATTCGTTTCGGGAGAAAGATTGCCAAGTTGTCACCAAGGTTTATTGGACCTTTCAAGATCATTGAGAAAGTTGGTAATTTAGCTTACCGACTAGATCTACCCCAACACTTATCCAACGTGCATAACGTTTTTCATGTATCCATGCTACGGGAATACAAACCCGACAATTCCCATGTCATCGACCATAGTACCATAGAACTCTCAGAAGATGTCACATACGAGGAGGCACCTGTTCGTATCTTGGGTCGAGAAGTACGGAAGCTCCGCACTAAGGAAATTCCACTAGTGAAGATACAATGGAATCGACATGACGAAAACGAGGCTTCGTGGGAGCTAGAATCAGAAATGAGAAAGAAACATCCGCAATTGTTCATAGAACAAGGTACGTAAAATTCGAGGACGAATTTTCTTTTAAGGTGGGTAGACTGTAATAACCCGAAACTTAGTATCACTGTAGAGCACTCTAAGATACCTTAAACTTAGAAATAATCCAAGTATCTTCTAAGCATTTATTTTCCCGTTTAGAAACCGATGATACCACATGCTATACTTACAAGTTATAATAGAGTTCTAGGAACTTACTAAAATACCTTAGTTCGTATTTCTTGTGCATGTACACTCGATATTTGTTATTGAGCCCAATACTATTACCTATATTATTTTTGTGATGCATGTCATTTTAGTACTAGTTATTGCTAACACATATTTTGAATCTTACGAAATGGCATATCAATCTTCGTATTAGTTTGAGAAAATGTGTATCTATGTGTATATATGTATACATGATTCAAATGCCAATACATCTAGAAGAACTAATCTTATTTTTCTTTCTAACAACCATAACATTTCTTGGAAATTCCTTGGAAATTTCCTTGTAAATGCTTTGTAGACTTCCAACTCACTTTTGACTTACAAGTCAAGTAAAGATGCTAAAGATTAATTTTTAATGCATCTTTCTAGTCTTTATAAACATGAAGCTGAATCATTTTTCCTTCAAGCCTTAAGATCAAGTGCAAAACTGATTTGGAAGTCTTAGTTGTAGAGAAAACTCACCTCACAAATCCTTCATCCTTTTCTTTTAAGAAGCTCCCTTTGTTTTTCTCAAAGAAGTCCAAGCTTGGATCCAAGATCAAAATATTCACTCCATCTCTGAGTTTCTTAAGTAAGTACATGAATACATTCCTATATTCTTTTGCCTTTAAGATTTATCAAAGTGCATAACCGATGATAAAATGGAAAAGAATCTGTTTTGCTGCAGTCATATATTTTCGTGTTTGATAAAAGTTAATCTTGTCAAAAATAATTATATTTTCAGTTTCTTCATGAAAAATCCTTTAGTTTAGGCTTTTGAATCACTAAAAAAGGTTAAGAAATGAAGAAGTTATGGCTAATCAAAGTTTTCAACTTTTAAACTCGCTGGAAATCTCATACCGCCATCACAACTTCAAAAATTCATATCTCCCTCATTTCTTATCCATTTTCTACAAACTTTATATCAATTTGAAGCTTAGGACCTCTACTTTTATTCTGGAGAGTTTGAGAAGTAATGGTAAAATACACAGTACGTAAAGACTTAAACATCAAAGGTCAGTTTCAAAAATATCGGTTTCAGCACTGTTATGGTTCTTTTACCATTTCTGAACTATATCACTCTGATCTGGACTACATGACTTATTCCATTGAATTCCTTATGAAAAATCCTATGACTTGGTGTCCTCACTTGACTATTTCGGACATGAATTGAACAAGTTATAAAAACAGAAAGTTGACAGTACTTGGTACTATTATTTTGATTGACGAATGGACACTTCGGACTAAGATTTCTAATACTATGAAAAGAGGACTACTAACTCTTTGACTACTAACTAATATTCTTTTACTACTTCTAATTTACAGTACCTTTATTTTATTGCACAATTACTTTCAAGTTTAATTATATATATATATATATACAGATCCAATCCAGAGCGGAGCTCCGCTTTGAAATTAATGTGTGAAGTTCGAGTTTTGGGCCACTTTTCGGTCGCATATCCACATCTCGACCGTTCAGTTTTTAGGTACTAGTGTATAGATCATCTCTGCAAATTTTCAGCCAAATTGATGATCGTTAAGGTATCTAACTCGCTTAAACCAATGGACGGACTGAATTTGTCAACCTGAACCGTACTAGCTTTAAGGCAGTTATCAATGCCTTAACGATCATCATTTTGGCTGAAAATTTGCTGAGACGATCTATACACTAGTACCTAAAAACTGAACGGTCGAGATGTGGATATGCGACCGAAAAGTGACCAAAAACTCGAACTTCACACGTTAATTTTCAAAGCGGAGCTCCGCTCTGGATAGGATCTGTATATATATATATATATATATATATATATATATATATATATATATATATAATTATGTATATATATTAATTTGTCCACACAATTTCAGTTATATTTACTTATGTAAGCTTGTTTATATGCTTGTACTTTATTATTACATATTTTACTTGATTTCAGTTATGTATAAGCTTATTTTTAATTAGCTTATTTTTTTAATTATGTTGTTTGCTAGTGAATTTACTTATTTGTGTTATATAATTATGCTACATATGTTTTCATATGAGGTTATTCCTAAATATATGTATGTCTCTATATGTGTGTGTACATATACATATATTATGATCTATAATTTATAAAGATTGTATTTTGTGAATTTGATTATGTCTGAGAAGTACAATTGTGAAGCCGGGTGTTATCTACAACCCCGTGCTTAAGTGAATTACTGGTAAATGTGTTTTGGTGTTATGAGACGTTAAGCCTGGGCCTTAGTCCCTTCAGATAGTGCACTATTATACTCTTAGGAAGGTTGCTTACTTTGAGTATACATACTTGGGTATAGTACGTTGGACCCTAGTATGCTGCGGCTTACCCATGCTTTAGTATAGTACGTTGGACCCTAGCATGTGGATTTATGAATTGTTACCAGTCAATCTGGCTTACCCGTGCTTTGGTATTATGGACCCTAGCATGTGGATTTATGAGTTGATACCAGTTAATCCGAAAATTCACTAAAATGAAAAGTGTACTTATATTGTTGATCAAATATCTATCTGTGATATATTGTTAATATGTTATGGTGTTAAGTGAAAAGAGAATCGAGCATGCATTGTTTTGAGGTTATTTGCACCTATTATTGCTACAGTATTTGTTGATTCGATAAAGAGATGTGACTATGTGATTTATTACCAGTTTTATAATCGTTTATATATATGTGTCTGTTGTGTGTATACAAATACATATTTAAGATTTGGTGTGAACATATAAATGGTTCTCGGTACATTTTTACTTGGTTGTTCAGTTTTGATTTCTTATAAGACACATTAGTATAAGAATGTAAGCTGTACTTACTGGGTCTGTGTTACTCATGATGCTACACCTTCATGTTTTCAGGTAACGAGTAGATGCATGGGGAAAAAGGGGATGAACCTACTAAATAAAAGAAAGTTTTTCCTACTACTATTTCAAGAGAATGAGTACTGTAATATATTTTGCTAAACTTTGGTATTGTACAAATAATGATGTCGTTTTCTAATAAAAGTACTATTTAGATATATCTATATATAGTCTATTACTTGCTTTCAATTTATTCAAAAAGGATGTTTCTTTTTGTTAGCTCACGTCACAAATTCATGAGCCATATTTCAGTACAATATTGGCCTCGAGTTTGGGGGTGTGACAGATTGCAGAATGGATATATCAGAGCGTTTGGTATATATAGTCAGAGGCCCAATTTGTTATGCTTCCGAAGTAATGGACAAATTGGGAAGCATAACTAAGAGTTGAGGTAGAACCTGAGGTAGAGGTCGAGTCTGATGTAGGGACAGAATCTTTCTATGGAGACAGTTGAGGATGAGGTGGAGGCATTAGAGGTTGAGTTGCCTAGTCTACCTGTAGTTGATGTGATGGATGTTATTCTTGGGTTGAAATGGTGAAAGAGATTGAGACCCTAGGAATAGTTGAAAAGAGAATTGATCTCACCAACTCAAGATGATAGGAGTGTGAGTGATTATGAGGCAGAATTCTCAAGACTATATTGGTGTTCGAGTGTAGTGATGTGATTTGGAAGAAAATTGTAGGGACTGAATTATGAGATTAGAGTTAGTTTAGTTACTTTGTAGATGCCTCTTGTGACACTAATCGTTGTTAGTGCTTGGCAATGGAGTTAATACTCTAAGCTCCTCATTGAAAGATTTCTAAGGAAAAGGAGAAGGGTGGTGGTAAAGAGCATTAGTGCCTTAGGTACTTGGATGGGCCTTAAAAGAGGTAGGAAATCCGTCAGCAAACTCTGACTGTGTGGCTGTTGAACTTAGTTTGACTATACTCATTGGACAGGTGGCGCTCTTTAGATCCTTCTGAATGGGAAGTGATTAGCTTTATTAATCCTTGATTTTAGTAGTGCCAAAGTGGCGATAATTGATATGTTGATTGTTATGAAAAGGTTAAGGTTTATTGTTGAGTGATTGATGAAATTGCATTAAAAGAGTATTTGGAGTCGATGGGTGAACATCGACTATCGACTTAGTTTGGAGTAGATGGGTGATCATTGTCTTTATTGTGTTGAATGATCGTTTGTGATACATCGTTATGAATGATGTGTGCAGCAGAGATGGCTAAGGTTTTGAAAGAGCCATGGGTGACCAAGGATTCGACCCATGGTGTCGTTGTTGGTTTGTTTTTAAAGAAAAGACTACCACATACATTCAGTCTTATTGATTTAGACATTTAGTTACATTAAAAAAAAAAAAAAAAGAAAAAAAAAGAAAAAAAAAAAGGGAACTACACTATACTAAGCCAAGTCACCAGCCCCGGAGGGGTTGAGGCTGAGCTCAAGGGAAATGTGAGAGCCACCGTCGTAGCCGTCCGAGCCACCGGAATAGTAGCCATAGCCGCTACCTCCCTCGGAAGTAGTCTTTAGGTTGCCAAGGATGTCCTCACCGGGCATGGGGAACAAAGGAAGAGTTTCAATCTCCTGGTGATCTTCTCCTCGTTGTTCCATGGAAGTTTGTTCTTCATTCCTGCCAAAGAAAGTAGTACTAGTACTAGTAGTGAAGGGTGAGGAGAAATACGGGTCAACACTGCAGTCGACCCATGGCCCAAAATTGAGATCAATGGATCCACCAGCACCAGTAGAACTAGTGGACCCAAAATTGATGTCAATGGATCCACCAGCTGGCCCAAAATTGATGTCGATGGATCCACCAGCACCAGCAGAACTAGTGGACCCAAAATTAATATCTATGGATCCACCAGCACCAGTAGAACCAGTGGACCCAAAATTGAGATCAATGGATCCACCAGTACCAGGAGAACTAGTTCCCATGGGCACTTGAGTAGCCTGATTGCACCTCTTCATCTGCTTCTCTCGAGCCCTGACGTTCTGGAACCAAAAGTAAATGTTCTTGCCCTCAACCTGTCCATACTGGTTCAGCTGGAGACAGATCTCGTGAATGTGCTCTGTAGTTGGGCACTTAACTCCCTTGTCGTAGTAAAGATCCTTGAGGATTCTTATTTGATCTGGAGTAGGAATCCACCTGGTACGGCTTCGCCAGAAATCCGTGTTGGCACTACTCCCGGCTGCTTGGTTGTTTCCTCCATCCTCGATTTGTTGCTGGGTTTGGAGCTCCATTAGTTGCAGAGTTCGTGGTTCATTTGTTGCTGAAGGGTTTGAGAGAGAATGACTAAAACTCTGGAGAAATTTCTTTTCTTTGGTGTGAACAGTTTTTCTCCAGAATGCACCTATTTATAGAACAAGGTGAGCAGATCTCCACCGTTGGATGGACGATCTCTGAGATTCAATCTACGCGTTGGATTAAAGTAGCCCTAAAACACGGAAAAGCTGTTGGCGCGTGGAGAGCGTGTAGGGGGACCGAGCGAATCTCGAGACGCTGTGGCAGACAGCTTTAGCCGAAAGTGATCTGCTTTTCGTAATTCACGGAAGAGACGTGTCGTGGCACGTGGAGTGTACCGACAGTTTGTTTTTATTCTATCGCTTATGATAGAATAAATAAAAGGAGTTGCATGGATAATAACTAGAGCAGCTGGTGCTCTAGTGGTTGAGAGCAAAGTCCCTGTACTAGAGGTCCGAGGTTCGAACCTCGCCTCTCGTTTATTTTTATTATGTTCGCTTATGACATAATAAGTATAATATTTGTACACATTATATTAAGCACATCTTGTGCTCCAGTGGTTGGAGACAAAAGTTTCGTGCAGCAGGTTAAGGTTTCGAACCTTGCCTCCCATTTTATTTTATTTATGTCGCTTATGACATAATAAATATAACACGTGAGCATATATTAATGAGAGCAGCTCTTGCTTCAGTGGTTGGAAGCAAAACCCTTGTGTTTGGGGTCTGGAGTTCGAACCTTGCCTCCTACAAAGTTTTTGGTTTTGTATATGCTTCGGTATGCAACTATGCATACATATATACGGTCTGTACGGTATGCATACGTATATACGGTATACCTACGGTATGTACAATTTCATACCGTAGCCGAGCTGAAAGTTGGTGGGCCGATTGGTAGGCCCAAATAGTAAGCCCAAATTGGTTGGGCCTATTCAAAATGCGTTTTGTTCGGCCGATTGGTAGGCCCAAATAGTAAGCCCAATTGTTCGGCCCGAATGGTAGGCCCAAATGTTAAGCCCAATTGTTCGGCCCGAATGGTAGGCCCAAATGTTAAACCCAAATTGGTTCGGGCCGGTTCGAAATGTGGATGGTTCGGTTTCTTCGGCCCAATTGGCCAGCCCTAGTGCTTAGCCCAAGGATTGAGCAAGCCCAAGTCATCATCACTGGGTGACATATTTTATTGGCGTGCTTTTGGGGATGATTTGTTTTGAGTGATGCATCTCTATTGTTGTGTAGAATAGTGCATGCTTAAGTTTTACTATAGAGATTTACCGTGATGCTAATTGAGTAGCGAAACGCTTTGTGGGAGTGTTTACTGTGCTTGTATGCCAGTACAGGATGACGATCTGTGTGAAAACAGCTATATGTGCAATGCCACGTGGTGATTTGAGTGTGGGTTGCTTGAGGCAATTGTTGTGTTGTAATTTTGAGAGATGATGCGGTGAAGGAATGTCATGTTGATGACTTAAGTGGGAATGAGGATTTCATTTATGAATTCTTGTTGTGTGAGTTTACGTTTGTGATGAAAGGATTTAGTGGCCATAGGAATGTATTTTTATACAAAGGGCTGTGGCTTTGTAGATTACTACAGTTTTGGGAAAGATGGAGATTCGATGGTTAGGTTAACCGTAATCGAGAGCGATTAACTTGCTCTTAAATTTCGGGACGAAATTTCTTTAAGGAGGGTGGATTGTAATACCCGAAAAATTCAAGTTATTTTCCGAGAACATTTTAGAATGATTTCGTGGTCATGGGAGAATGTACGAAGCTTGGAGAAGTGTAGATTTAGTTCGAACGATTTTATTTCGAAAACGTACGTTAATTAGGAGCACGCGAAAATCGACTTTTTATACGTACAGAAATTGGGAAAACTTCCTTCACGAAAGTTGCAGAGCTCGTCGATATGATCGCGTGCATATGCGGAATGCAAAAATCGGAGTTCGTATGAATTAGTTATGTTTTTTTGAAAAGTTTCCAATTTAGTATAAAGCTTCCATTTTCGGAAATTTCCGAAAATATTTTCAGAATTTCCAAAAATGGAAACCGGCTGCAGATTTCCTCCCGAAGCCGGAAATCGCCTCCAAACTTCCACCGGCCACCAATCTTCACCAAACTTCTTCCCTTGGCTTCGCCTGGTCCTTGCGCACCCGTATGTGGCAGCCTTCCACGGCGGCGCGGTCTGTAGCGGCGGCGGGGAGCTTGAACCGATTTGAGTTCGATTGTAGTCAACGCCGGTTTTCTCCTAGCTCCGGCCACCAAAACTTCCGATCCTTAGCTCTATGAACTCGCCTCAACATGCTGATCATCATACCAGAAGGATCGCACCTGGAGTGACCGGTTTCACGTTCGTCGGAGCTCGACCGGTTTTCGATCGAAAACCAAAACCTTTCGATCGTGATATCTCGAGCTGTAGTGCATCGTTTTGATTGATTCTTGAACCAGTGAGTTCACCTTGATGTTTTTAACAACTCTCCAGAAGGGATCGAGGCCGGAGGATGAAGTTTTCACGTCGAAATCATAGCACATCGGTTTCTGCAATTCTTCGCGGGTTTCTGGAAAATTTCCGGCCAAACCCAACTGTTTAGGTAATTTCCGGCCACCTCCTTTTACTTTCAGACTTCATGCTAGTTATGAAAATTGTTAAGCTTGTTGAGATGAAGAAGGGCAGCCCGGCCCCGACACCATTGGCGGTGGTCGGCGGCGGCTCTGCCACTAACTCCGGCGGCCCTTTCCGGCCGCCTCCGGGGGTCAAAAATATAGTTTCTGTGCATTTTTAGATTCTATATTTCAATACGATCATTTCGATATATTATACGCAATTTTTGGATATCGTATGATTAAGTTATGAATTTTTAAGTTTCGATCGATTTCGATCGTTAGATTTGTGATATGTGAAGTTAGGACCGTCAGATGGACTTGTAGTTTTGATATGATGATCTTATGACTGTCCCAGTGGCTTTGTGTGGTCATGGGCGAAGATCCGACCGTTGGATATTCGTATAAATGCAAAACAGTGATTAGGGAGGCGATTCGTGAGAATCCGTCCGTCAGATTTTCGTATAAATTTGTGAAGATGTTAGTAAGGACGATTCAGGAAGATCTGACCGTTGGATCTTCGTGATGATTTTTGGAGGGTGATCCTAAAGGCGATCCGTGAGGATCCGACCGTTGGATCATCATTTAATTTCGATCCGACCGTTGGATTGTCGTTTGAGTATGTTTTTGAGCTATTGGCTAAGATAAGGTCATGTGTGATTAGGTGATTGACGGTCTCCCTTGGGTGAACGATTTCGGTGTGTATTGTGTTGAATTGAAGACGCAGCGGGAATATCGAGATGAGTAAACCTCACGTGGTTTATATTACGAACCGAATAAATTTAATTACTTTATATTTTGGTCGTAATTATGTGAAAATGATTTTGTTTATAAAAAAAAAATATATATGTATTGATGGATTTTTGTTGAGGAAACCATATAGTGAGGTGTTGAGTTTTATTGTTTGAGAAACAGTAAATTGTTGAGTTGTTGAGATATATTGATCTGTGGAGATCAATAGGTCACAGGGTGACCATGGCATCTATTAGTGAATCACGCTCTCGTACCGGGCCGGTGGTTACTAATAGTATTAAATCGTGAACCACGCTCTCGCGCCGGGCCGGTGGTTACGATCAGTTAGAGCTCTAGTCTGTCTGCCAAATGTTGAGTGACCTTATGAGGGAAATTGAGAGTAACTCATAAGTGTCTATATATATATATATGTATATGAGAGTGAGAAAGTGAAGTGGTTTTGTGGTGATCGTTGTGATTGTGATGTTTCTACATTTCTATACTTGAGTTAAAGGAAATGTATTTTAATAAATCAACAGTTCATTCTTGTTTACTCATACGAGCTGTCAAAAGCTTACCGGGTTTGGTGTTGTTGCAATCCCGGTACACTATTCAAATTGTGTAGCGGGTAATCCTGCAGGTCAGGAGAATCAGGGCGGTAATCGTACGGGTTAGAGTATTTGTCATAGATTTACAGCAATTGTAATAGTGAGGTGAGTTAAACTCATTTGAGCCTTACAATTTGATTTGGTGAGAGTGTGCTGTAATAAATAATTTGAGGATTTGGTTTATTGTAATATTGAGAGGTGTGAAGCGTGGTTGTTTGTGAGAAAAAAATTCAGGACGTTATTTGTAATTGTTATTATTCATGTTTCGGATTTGAATTGATTATTCAAAATTCGGGGCGTGACACCTAAACCTAGGACTTTCACACAAGTCATTCAACACACCAGTGACAACTTGTGGAGGAGGTTGTTCCACTCCAAACTCAGCATCCAAACCAGACTTAGAGAACATCAGCAACCTGGTTGACTTCTCCATACACATGCTTGATCTCACAACTCAGAAATTACCTTAGAAAAAACAGGCAATAGTTGATGATATATAGTTTGTGAGGTATGCAAGTCATCCACACCTGGATGATTAAAGTAACTAAAACCTCAGTCACTTTCAACCAAAATGTGATGACAATGGTTAGAGTTAGGCATTTCCAAGCCTATGAGAAAACACCAAGCTTCTTCTTGCAGTACGGAACCACATCCTAGTTTGCAATGAAACCAGAAACCCAGGTGCCAGTATGATCCCTCAACACTCCACCAGCACCATCAACATTTAGTTTGTAGAAATTTTCAGAAGGCTTACTCCAGCACCAACTAAGAGTGACCTTTCTAGACTGATCCACCTTGAGAAAATTGGAAGACCAGCATTTCTTGACAGCATTAATAATCATTTTACTAGGATTGAAAGGAAAATGGAAATCATCATCAAAATCAGCTTCTTCCTCCATATAAACTAGCATGTGTACACAAGGACTGAACACCATTTTAATTGACCATAGCATATTTTCTTGCAATGAACATTGGCGGAAAGCCATTCATACCATGCAGTCAAGCTGCATAGTCCTACAAATTCGAGTTGACTTTGTTACTTGGTGTATAGCTAGACAATTGTGAAGCCAGGATCTCATACTCTCTTTGCTAAACGCTTGAAGCTTCTGCAACTTGACTTCACAACTTATATTATAGCTTGAAGCTTGTCATACCTCTTTATGTTATAATTGCGCTCGCCCCTCAGCCATGACGCAGAGGAGTGATTGCCGTATGGTGCTGCTGTTGATCCAGGCATTTTTCTTATGACACCAACATTGTTGCTCTCATAGAGTATGACTAAATTGACTAATTTGGTAATATCTAACTATCAGCGGTATGAATGCATGTTCACATGCATTCATGATAATGTGCTCTTATATCTATGTTTGGGATAACAGCTGGTAGCAACTCATAAACAAAATGATGTATAAACAGCAGACTAATGGACTAACCTCTTTTGGGGAATCTCCACTCAGTTATGGCTACACACTTTATTGAGAAATGCCTGCATATTTTTGCTATATCACCTATATAACCCTTAGAACTGGAAGATGTACCAGCATCATTCTGCACGCTATGACTTCTTCTTCTTATGCTTGAATTATAATGTTCCATCTCCTTCTATCTTTCTAAAAGTGCAGAATGCAACTCATCTTCCCGTTGTAAAGGCAATAGATAATCGAATCTTTTGACCTTAAAATCATAAGCTGAATGAGGTTAAGCAAGGATCCCATCTATTTGTCTCACTAGAGTATTCATCATCTCCATGCAACAACAGTAACATCTTCATTGAACTTTGTTCATTTCTGACAGTAAAAGAACAAAAAGTGTGATTAAGTAAATAACTTTGACAAGAAAAGAGATCAAGTCAATAATCTTAACATGCACAATAAAGAGTTACGTAATGACAGATCAAAACATAGTAATGCCGAGTGACTGGGAAGCTGAATTGTATGCAGGAATAACCAGAACTTGGACCAGGCCTGAATTACTATTCCTTTTGAATATGAACCATTTGTGTGTGAAAGCTCATAATCTAGTAATTTCTTGGGTTCATTAAAGACCACTAATTAACTAGACCACTCCTGCAACAGTCAAGATCATAATGTCAGGATTGAGCCAAGATATATAGAGTTACATGGCTCAATATTCACATATAGTTTTGCAAGCAAATTTAGTCATACAATCTATTCCGTAAATTAGTTAACATACTAAGCATGCAGCATCTGTCACACATTACTCACTACAAACACATGATTAATTGGCAGGCAAAACTAACCATTTGGAGGAATAGATACTTTTTGGCACTAATAAATAGTTTAAATGCTGATACCAATACATCAGCACTACCACGATTATTGCATAAGTTCTGTCCATTGAGAAGCAAGTTGGTAAGTAACAGAAGACCATATTCAGTGATCAAGTTAAGCAGCTGCATAAGATGGAATCCATGCCGGTGATTGCTGAAGGTAAGCCTTGATCCCTTTTATGATTGTTGTGCATATGTTGTGAGCATGTAACTATGGTTTTACAATTGGTATCAGAGCATAGGCTCACAAATATGAAAAATCGTTTTAGGGTTTTGCAAAACAAACATAAAATTTTTTTTTAAGGGTTTTTGCTTTACGGGTCAAGTAACTGATCAGGTTACTGACCAAGTCACTGGTCATGTAACTGATCAAGTACCTGACCAAGTAAGTAACTGACCAAGTAACTATAATCAATCTCATGATATTCACCGTGCCAAAACTATAATTGATAATTCAGAGATAGACATCCTATGCGAAAAATAAATGCCGCGATTTCGAAATCCTCAGCAATCACTGGCATGGATTCCATCTTATGCAGCTGCTTAACTTGATCACTGAATATGGTCTTCTGTTACTTACTAACTTGCTTCTCAATGGACAGAACTTATGCAATAATCGTGGTAGTAATCAGGGACCAATTCATCTGTATATATATATGAGACTTAAACCTCAAGAAGCTTCCCATTAAAGCATTCCTTGTCGGTTTAGGTTTCACTGTTAGATTCCTAATGTATCACAACTTGTAGCCTTTCTTGTAGACTAAGCAATGGATTACTACCCTTAATGAATTGATACACTATGATTGATATTCACCGTGCCAAAACTGACTGATGAGTGTTGATAATGGGATTAGGGTTGGTGATAATCTGACTGATGTGCCTCTTGAGATTGATGATTGTTTTAGGAGTGATGGTCTAGAGGGATTGACTACTGTGCCTCTTGCAGCAGTTGACTTGTATAAGGGTAATGCTCTAGGGAGAAAAGCTGGAGTACCGAATTACAGTTTTTCGGAAAATCAAGAGGAGGGTGTTGATAGACGAGTAGGGTGGAGAGGTGGAACTTCTTTTGTAGCTGCTACTGCTGGTTTCGGTTTTGGTCTGCTAATGCTACTAAATTGAGTTATGTCCCAGCTCCTATTCGTAGTGAGGTAGACAAGCCATTTTACGAAAACACGCAAGGAAGATCAGTTAGTCATCCCAATTCATATTTGTTTGAAAATGAAACAGATGTTGGCACAAGTAATACAAATGGGAAAAACTGGAAGAGGGTAAGAGATGAAAATGGATCAATGGTTGCTAATGCTGGCACTATTGGCAATAATGGTGAAGTTGAAAAGGTGAACAGTCAGCAGATTCATATGGCAATAGGACGGTTTCTATATGAAATTCAGGCTCCTCTGGGTGCCGTGAAGAACTCTGTTTATTTTCAGCCAATGATTGATGCAATTGCTTCTGGGGGAATGGAGAGTAAACCACCCTCGTATCATGATCTTCGGGGTTGGATATTAAATAATGTGGTTGAAGAAGTAAAGAATGATATTCATCAGCACATGAATACTTGGGAAAGGAATGGTTGCTCGCTTCTAGTAAACCAATTGAACTCCGAAAAGGGTAGAATATTGCTAAATTTCTCAGTGTACTGTCCCGAAGGAACAACATATTTGAAATCTGTGGATGCTTCCTCATTTATAAATTCTCCAGATGCTTTGTATGAGATTCTTAAGCAAGTGTTGGAAGAAGTTGGAGTTGGGCGTGTTTTGCAAGTAATTACAAATAGTGAAGAGCACTATGTTGTTGCTGGGAAGAGGTTGATGGATACGTTTCCTACGCTGTACTGGTCTCCCTGTGCTGCTGCTTGCATAAATTTGATACTCGAGGATTTTGGAAAAGTTGAGTGGATAAAATCTATTATAGAACAGGCTAGATCTGTTACAAGATTTATCTATAAACATGTCGTCATTCTGAATATGATGCGGAGGTATACTTTTGGAAATGACATTGTGAAGGTGGGAGTAACTCGGTTTGCTACAGACTTTATGACTTTGAAACAAATGGCTGACCTTAAATTCAATTTGCAGACTATGGTTACTTCAAAAGAATGGGAAGGGTGCCCTTATTCTCAAACATCAGGAGGATCAGCAATGCTGGATGTATTAAGTAATCACACATTTTGGTCTGCGTGCATTATGATCACCCGATTAACAAATCCGCTCCTGCGAGTTTGGAGAATTGTTGGTAGCCAGAAGAAGGCAGCAATGGGATATGTATTTGGAGGAATGTATCGAGCAAAAGAAACAATCAAGAGAGAACTTGTCAAGAAAGAAGAATATATGGCTTACTGGAATATTATAGATTACAGGTGGCAAAAATTATGGGATCTTCCTCTTCATGCTGCTGGTTTTTACCTTAATCCCAAGTTTTTCTATAGCATCAAGGGAGAAATGCACAAGGTGATTATGTCAAAAATGCTTGACTGCATAGAGAAATTGGTTCCAGATTTAAAAGTTCAAGACGAAATTAGCAAAGAGTTATACTTGTACAAAAATGCTGTTGGAGATCTGGGGAGGAATTTGGCCATTAGAGCTAGAGACACTCTGCTTCCCGGTGAGGATCTCTAGTTAGATTGCATTGCTATTTCCAAAACATGGTTTCTGTATTTGCTACAGCAGATATCTAAAGAAGCATATGTATTTTTTCAAGAAAATAGTTTCACGAACCGTGTGTTAATATAATTTTAATCGATAGAATGATAGATACTTAAATGTAGGCAGACCATTGCCTATGTCATTGTAGTTTCACTGTCGGAATTTCATATTTGGGATTATTTCTTTAAGACTTCTGTTTGTTTAAACAGCTGAATGGTGGTCTACATATGGCAGTGGTTGCCCAAATATGGCACGTTTTGCAGTTCATATTCTCAGTCAAACTTGCAGCTTAATTCAGTGCAAGGAGAATCAGATTCCTTTTGACCAACTGCACAAGACAAGGAACAGCTTAGAGCATCAACGGCTTAGTGATTTTGTCTTTGTTCAGTACAACTTGCAACTAAGACAGATGTAAGTAGAAACCAATAGCCTCTTTATATGTGTTTTGTAAATGTTAATCTTTTGCTAATCGATTTTCTTACAGGGTTCATAAGAACAAAGAGCATGAGTATGTGGATCCTATATCATTTGACAACACCAGCACTGTTGAAGACTGGGTAACAGAGACTGACATGTACCTAGAAGACAATGAAAATACTGATTGGAAGGCACTTGAACCGCCCTCTTATAATTCGAGGCTTTTAGAACTTTCAGTTGATGAAGCTGAAGACTTGGGTTCAGGTAACTGAGATTGTATGAATTGTGAATTATATGATTTGAGAGTTATGATTTATTTTCTTTTTTTATTTTAACTAGAATGTTGGTCAATGTACAGGCTTTGATGATAACGAGATTTTCTTAAACGGATTGCAATTGGTTAAAGAAGAACGCAGAACTTAATGTCCCTAAGCCGATGGTGCAGAATTCATGGACGCAAATCTTTACGATTGGTGACCACTTAGCTTCAGTTCCATCAAAGAAGAATGCCCCTGTAACAAAGTAGCATATCTAGAGATACTCTCTGTTTCAAAAGGCGTTCTTTTTTAGTGGTATTTTTTTTTTTTGGTCAATTCTTTTTTAGTGGTATTACTGCAGAAGTTGCTGTCACCATGATGCTCTTGTGGCAATAAACAGAACCAGTCTACTTATTAGAGGTCCAAATTGGATACAAGCAAAGAAACTCACTCTCGTTATGGATCTTGATTTTTTGTGGTCATAAAAGACTCCAGAAATTATTTTCACAATATTTGCACATTTGTTTGAGGACGCAATATACTTCTC
Source organism: Rosa rugosa (assembly GCF_958449725.1). Classification (NCBI taxonomy): domain Eukaryota; kingdom Viridiplantae; phylum Streptophyta; class Magnoliopsida; order Rosales; family Rosaceae; genus Rosa; species Rosa rugosa. The sequence goes on along the minus strand of NC_084824.1, from coordinate 18,821,899 downwards.
ACAAAATGACATACATTTCGTAAAATTAAATTATAAGAACTTAAGAACTGAGTTGTTGCTTGTGTCTTCATTCTTTGTTTGCTCCAAGAGCCTCACGGCATTGTTGGTTTGGGACCTCTGGAGCACTGCCAGTTAGTGGCGAAACTAAAGGGCACGCTGGTGATAACTGGTAAAATTATAACCTCTACATGCTATCTGCTTCATTGGGCAATTTTGAGTAGGGAGGTCATTGGTCATAGCTGCAGCTCAGATGGATGTGTAGCTATTTTCGATTTGATATGACTTTTTCGTTAGGCCAAGAAGTATGAGTAAGAAGATCGTAGCTGCGGTGCGCTCTTGAAAAATTTAAAAATTATTTCATGCCATGACAATTTTGTTCAGTATGAAAAAGAAAGGGGCCGTGACCACTTACCCAATTTCAGCATCAACATTGCCCACTTGCTCCACCAACAGTTTTTTAACCCCATTTACCCAATCTAATATCTATTGACATTTTAACCCCTATTAATTAAAAAGAAACTCATCCCTCTCCCCTCAGACTCTCTGTCTCTCTCCCCCCGATCTCCACCTCCAGTTTCTCTCTCTCTCTCTCTCTCTCTCTCTCTCTCTCCGCACCGTGCCCGTTGCCGCGCTCCACAGAGGCCGGACGAGGCCGCATAGGCCGGAGACGACGCCACAGAGGCCGGACGACGCCGCATAGGCCGAAGACGACGCCTCAGAGGCCGCAGATCGAGGACTCTGTTGAGATCGGACGACGACGAGCAAGGTCGATTTCGGCGATCTGGGCTTTCCGGTCTGCGGCAGTGATTGGAGAAGCAGCATCCACTCCTGAAGACGACCAAGCAGCTTTGGTCGGCCTACCTCGCCGGAGTCCAACACCTGGTAGGCGAGAAACGCGTCCGGTCTTGATGTGGGTGCCCAGATCATTTTTCTGGGTGCCCAATTTTTTTTTATTTTTTTTAAGTAAAATAAGGGGCAGAAGGAAAAAAAAAAGAAAAAAAAAATGATTTGAATGTCAATTGGAGGCCAATAGAGAGAAGTTAAATGTCTACTGGGGGCAATAGACGTCTAAAAATCACATTACTGGGGGCAATAATATTTCTATTGCCCCCCAATAGACCAACATAGTACACTACATTTCCACACTATAAACACAAATAAACGTATCAGCTATCAAAAACATAATTCCCACAAATAATAACATAGTGTCAATAGATTATTGGGGGGCAATAATATGATTATTGGAGGGTAATAATATGATTATTGGGAGAGAGGAAAAAAAGGAGCCAACGTGAAAATCAAGGAGAGTGATTGGAGATTTCGATTGGAGGAAATCAAGGGAGATTTTTAAGGGCAAAAAGATATTCTTGGAGGAGTTAATTATGTGTTGCCGTAAAAAGCCAAGAGAGAAACAAGGAAATAACGTGGAAAATCAAGGTGATTGACGCCACACAAGGAATGATATGCATGGAGATTTTCAAGGGAGAATTTTAAGGAAAGAAGAAGTCCAAAACAAGTCTAGGTTCATCCTACAATTCCTAAAGGAATTTTAGCCGAAAATAAAGAAGAAAATCAGAATTAATTCATGGATATTTCGGCAAAAATATATTCAGAAAATTATGGACTTATTTTGGAGCTGGGTATTATTGGGGGGGGGGGGGGGGCAATAATATGGTTACTGGGTATTATTGGGGGGCAATAAATTCAGCCGCCGGAATCCGGTCACTAGTCCGGTAGCCGGATTCGAGATTTCGGCGACTATTTACCGGATTCCGGTGATCCGTTGCCGGAATCCGGTCACCGGAGTCCGCGGCTACCACTGGTCACCGGAGCTTAGCAAGATGGAGGATGACTTCTCTCTCTAAGTGAGAAAGAAGGAGAGGGCAAAAAAGTCCCAAAAATAAATAAAAAGAATTAAAAAAGAATTAATTGGGTAAAGGGGAAATAATCCCTTAGAGTGTTTTGGGTAAATGGGGTTTTTAAACTCTTCGTTGTGCAAGTGGGCAATTGTTAAGCTGAAATTGGGTAAACGATCATTTCCCCAAAAAGAAAATCACAGGCAGGCCTCCCCGGCTCTTTTGCCTCCGGGAGAGTAAGAAGCTCGAGAACATTGGTAAGGAAAGCAACTCTCCCTCCTGTAGAGGCCTTTATATTTTGCCCAGTGCAAAACATGAGCAATAACCCCCAGCCCATAAACAAATAATAAATCACTAGTCTTAGTCTGGTCATTTCACTTGCCTCTTGTGATATACATCTGTTTTGCAAGAGAAGGAGAGGGTACACTCTGCGGTCTTTCCTAATGGATCACTGCTTGTCAAGAACTCAGACACAAAAGATGAACTAATTGCTAAACGAGTATCAGATTAATTACGTCCTAAATTAAAGCCTCCAATAAAACAAGGAAATCATGCATAAAGATTATCGTACCGATAGATAATAGAACAGTAGCAGTTTTGTGAGATTACTTTTACTTATTTGTTCAGCAAGTAATATGAAGAAACTTAAAAACTGATAAAATAGAAAGCTTCATAAGCTTAACCAACTTATTTCTTGCAACAGGATATATTGAAATGTAAAAAACTAAAAACTGTTGAATCCGAATGTTGACTCTTTGTACTTGTAATGAAACTCTGAAGATTTCATTAATGTAGAATAACCGGCTTACAATTTGTAAGTTACAAAGGAGAGGAAATGCAAATTGTGTGGCCTCGTTAAAACCTTTTCCAGGTAAAACCCTTTGGGATAAAACCCCGGACAAAGGAAAGAGTACCACGTTCCTCAAAAAGATACAACAAACCAAAACTAGATTGACTGACATTGTTGTCAATCTCAAGAACTAGGCAATAAGAGCATTGCATGCCAAGGTCAGCTACAAACACCATTGCACTTCACTCCAAAGGAAGTTGTTTTCCTCAGGACTAAAACTGATCGACTCCAACCAATCTGAACAATCTTTATCAGCTGTCTTTTGTTGCTCTTCAGTAAGGACCTCCACTAAAGACTCAGGCCAGTACGCACCATCCTGAAAGCCAATCGATCCTCCACAAACATTGTTGCTTCCAGCTGAATCAGTGCAACCATTTTCCATGGATAAATATGGCATATCAGTGCCATCATAGGCCGCAGACAAGGATGATGCGGGAGTGTGAAGAAGGGTGTTGTTTAGCACGTTTTCTTCCGCCACTTCCATATTACTAGTCGCACCATTAACAACTAGCTGGTCTTCCATTTCTACCATACCCATTTGTTCTACCATTTCCTCCAAGAGAAAATCTTCCTCTGGTAGTGGAATAAATATTCCATGATCCTCTCCAAATGAAGGGCCTGATTGCACCTCGGAAGTTAACTGTTGGAGTCCCCAATTCTCCTCACCTTGAAAGCCAATTGCTTCAGCTTCTGAGGGTGCATTATCATCTTCAAAGCATGGCAATGTCTCTTCTAACTCAGCTGCGAATGCATCCTCTGCTGATGGCATTGGTACTAGTGCATTATCATCTTCAAAGCATGGCAATGTCTCTTCTAACTCAGCTGCGAATGAATCCTCTTCTGATGGCATTGGTACTAGTGCATTATCAATGGATGGAACGTTTCGTTGTCGCTTCGCTTGTGGCTCAAGAAACTCTTCTTGCTCCTTGTTTATGTTCTCTCCATCATCACAGGCATAATTGTTTTCAAGAACCTCTTCCTCTTCACGTTGCTTTCTCTTCTTTTCGATCTTGGTTTTGAGTTCGCCATTTTTTTGTAGCAGACAAAGAACATAGTCTTTCACCTTTTGTTTCTTGTCTCTGAGTGATCGATCAAGGTAGAACTCATGCAAGATCCAACAGCCGTTGTGCACCGATGCTTCGTTCTTGTAAGTAAGTCTTTTCTTCAAGCCAACCACACGACCAGTCTCCAAAGATTTTACTGGCTTGCCGGAGTCGTCACCCTTCCAGGTGCCATTTCCAACGGTCCGGCGTATGCATGAGTCTGTGGAACTCATCTTCTTGTGTTGGGTGAAGAAGTAGCTGTCCTTGTTGAGCCTCAAGTCGTTTGGTCTTCTGGTCTTGTAGGCCTCCCATATCTCCCAAGGTTCTTGGCGACCGTAGAGGTCGCAGTCGAACACCACGCTGTTTCTGCCGGGCACCTTCTCTCCGCTCAAGAGGGGCTTAAGGTAGAAGAGAACTAGTTCGTCCTCCATGGGGCAGAACCTCTCTCCAGGAAGTTGATTGCCTCTGCTCTCCTCCATTGCAAACTCTTGCTGCATATTTCTTGCTTTTCTTGGTTTTGGAAAGAGTTGTTTCTGGAAAGAAGATATGAATAGCTAGTAGCTAGGGTTTCGATGGAACAGTTTAAAGAAACTAATGACTACGTAGGGTTTGATGGATCAATTTATAGAAATCAGATTGACTATAGGGCTTCGGATACTAAGACAATGTAAGGAAGGTTTAGATGGGGTCCAATTTATAATAACTAATGCATGGCGTGGAGTTTAAGTTACTACCTTGGAGTGTAATAAGGAACCGACTTAAAAACTGAGGGTTACCTTGACGACATCAATAATGAACATTAACGACGTCGTTGCATCAGATCCTCCGCTTAGGGTGTTCGGATAAATTTTACACAAATTTTTACAATTCATTTGAGTCTTTAGATATAAAATTTTTTTATGGCCCTGATTAATTATGGCAAATAAGATGGAATTAAATTGCACCCCAACAAAATTATAAAATAAAATTAGATTAATGATTAATAATGATTTTCCAAGAAGAATTGACAAGAATATGGCATTAGGCCATTAGATCAGCAACCAGAACATCACCAAAAGAACTATATTTATATACACATTAATACATATATGTACGTTACACTTCAGCGGGACCATTGACCAACCTAGCTAGCTTCCAACAAATGTGTTGCACTAAATCATTTTTGAAATTAGGGTTAATGATCTAGGCTTTGAATTTGGCCGTTCTTGTTGCGAAGAAATTTAATTCCGTGTCATTTTCCATAAATGATTTTACAGATTCACATGAAGTATAAAAGTTTGTGTCAAAATCTCTATAGTGTTCATTGATTCAGACCGATGTTTATTCATCTTTCATATCTCCGCTTTGAATACAGCTATAACTCTTATAATGACGTAGAGTCCTTAACCCGATTCGATTGGCTTCAACTTAATTTTATTTCATGCCTATAAAAGATAAATAATTAGTGGAGCAAAAACTATGTCAGTTGAAGCAATAATGAAAAGCTATGCTGATTCTAACACTAGTACTAGTGGAGCAAAAACTTCAAACCTTTCAACCACAATTAAGTGGTCTGCTCCTCCTAGTTCTTTTGTTAAAATCAATTTTGATGGCTCAGTTAGTAGAGATTTAGCTGCTAGTGGTTTTGTTATTCGATATCATAATGGAAAACCAATCATTGCTGCAACTAAGTATGTTGACAAGTCTATTATCCCTGTTGCAGAAGCTATGTACTTAGATAGCCTGATTGCGGCCAAAGACAAAGGTTTTACAAGAGTTGAAGTTGTAGGGGACTCGAAGCTTTATTGATGCAGTTAATGGAATGGTGAGTCCACCATGGAGGCTTCTCAAATTGATTGAAGACATTAGAACCATTGCAACTTCCTTTTCTCAAATTTCCTTTAAGCATATCTATAGGGAAGCAAACTTTGTAGTTGATGCCATTACAAATTCATGATGCTGATTCTCCTATGTCTTGGAGTGATAGGGTCCCAAGTGAGGCTTCTGGAGCCTTAATTTTTGATGTTGTAAACATTGGTTTCCTAAGAGGCTTCCTTCTTTGAGTATTTTTCTTTTCCATAAAAAAAAAGAAGAAGATAAATAATTAAGGACTGCTAATGAAATATTGAAATGATCTGATATCGGTGGCTGGATCGGACCCTGATAGCGTCGCTAGCATGTATATGGCTTTGCTGTAGAATTAGGGTGTATATATCCACCATGAACAAAGGAAACATCATCAAAATGGGAACTCTCACCGTTTGTGGGTGCAGCATTGGCGGCGAGCTTGAACTACCTCGTTTTGAATAGCAAATCGTTGTTGACGATGGTATTAATGTTCAGATCCAGCTACAGAAGAAACTGGCTCCATTTGCCCGTGGCTGCCGCGTGGTTAAAAAAACTCGCCGTCTTGACCCTAAGGATAAGTGTTAGGGAATTTAATCCCTCCGCCACGCAAGTACTAGAAATAGAGATGGAAAGAAGAAATAACCAAGCCAAGAAGACAACAAGATTTAACGAGGTTCGGCCAATATCCTTGCCTACGTCCTTGGAGAGTTTCATATTCACTAATGAGAGAATTACACAAGTACAATTACACCGCTCAAGTTTATGCCCAACCCAAGCCCTTGTATCCAATAGGATACCCCTTGTACACCCTCTCTCAACCTAGAAGATCACTCTACCCCAAGAGCTATATATTCACACTCTTGAACACAACTCACTTTGCTTCTATACATGAAAATCCTTAGAGTTGCTCTTTACCTCTCTTGCTTGCCTCCACACAAGTTCATCTATTTATACCATTGATAGAAGTCTCTAGACTCACTTCATCAATTTTCATACATTAATCAACCACCCATCTCCCACATTAACTCCCTAGGAAGACTAAAAAGGTCAAAACATGAATTTAACTATGCATTTCTTCCCAATGCATCAACTTAACCATGCATTTATACCCAATGCATGCACTTGACCATGCACGAATTTTCCATGCATAAATTGTTACATTGAATGCACAAACAATTAATACCATGCATTCATGCCATGCAAAATATCTTCACCAAGGAGGGATAGGCACCAAACCCAACAATAAGAACAACCAGAAACAAAGTCATTTTAACTCCTGGAACGAGGATATTATTGTTGAGATACTGTCATGGCTTCCCGTCCAATCTTTACTCGAATCTCGAAGGGTATGCAATGTTAGGAAATTAATCCCCCGCCACGTACGCAAGCAATATTAGTAGAGATTGAAAGAAGAAATAAGCAAGCCAAGAAGACAACAAGATTTAACGAGGTTCGGCCAATATTCTTGCCTACGTCCTTGGAGAGTTTCACCTTCACCCACTCAAGTTTATGCCCAACGTACCCAAGCCCTTGTATCCACTCGGATACCCCTTTGTACACCCTCTCTCAACCTAGAAGATTACTCTACCCCAAGAGCTATTCACACTCTTAAATACAACTCACTGTTAGGTTAGTCCCTCCTTGGAGGAGAGTGATTCATGTGATGCAGCAAGTATTGACTTGGGTGTTCACTCTCATGCAGCTAGGACATGGTGCAAGCAAGCATCAGACAATCATTAGAAGTAAGCTTGTGTAGAGGCAAGCAAGGAGAGGTTAAGAGCAACTCTAAGGATCCTCGTGTATAGAAGTAAAGTGAGTTGTGTTTAAGATGCAAGTCATGGGAAGTGCTTTAATCTTCAATCCTCACTTAGTTGAGAGCACCTCAGCCATGCAGTCACGTACGTTCGGCCTCAACAGGAAGCGAGCAAGGTTGATCATCAAGTTGCAAGCAGAGAGCTTCATATGTACCAATTAGTTGGTGCGAGCACAAGCTAGCTAGCTACTTCGACGGGAGAAAATTTTGGGTACTTGCAATGGTTTGGTGTGTATAGAACCAAAGTGTGGCTGCCTTCTCTTGTGCAACCCTTCTACTTGAAAGATTGAAGAAGAAAAGCAAGAAAAACCAGAAAATTGAGAGAGAAAGGACTTGTATTGTAAACTGTGGGCTCTGATACATAGAAAAAGAGTAGCAGCAGTAGAACTTATACTATGTGAGATTGCACAGATGCAAGCCACGTGTCTGATAGCTCTATGTGGACACTAGACAGATTAACATATATGCTTAATACCCTGATTAAGTAACTAATTGACTGATTGAAAAGCTAATGGTGCCCTTAACACTACTAGGCAGACCCGAAAGTTACCGGAGTTAGTTACTCCTTTGGGCTCGTTGTTTCATGGATTCGGTTATGATTCAATTTCCGGAGATTACAAGGTCATATTGGGAGGCGGCTAGCATGTAAATGCAATGGCAATGAAAGTGGCGGTATTGTTTGCACTGAGAAAGGGGGTTCATGGTGAAGTATTGAAGTAGCTGAAGGGCTCAAGCATGTTGAATTGAAGCGACAAGGGTGCTTAGTAAATGGAGATCTACATTGGCTATGACATGAAAAGGATCATGATCATATGCCAACTAGTTCAGCAAGAATCATCTCTTTTGATTTACAAGAGGATAAATTACATGAAGCATTGCCATTGCCTGATCATCTCAAGCAAAAATATATATTCTAGGGAATTGGCCGGGACCGTTAGGGATTGTCTCTTTCTATATGCTTACAATCGCGCCTATAGTGGTAGCTGTGACTGTGAGATGAGAATATTAGTGATGAAACAATATGGGGCCGTAGAGCAATCTTGGACTAAACTTGTGCAATTTCCTCTAGATGTTTTTCAGATAAGTTTATCTGGTCCGAAGCCTATTTACACTTTAGAGAAAGGTGAAGTTTTGATGAGCTCATGCAAAGGCAATTTGCAACTCTATAATTCAAAGAAAAACACCGAAAATTCTTCCATACACGGCAGTGGAAGTGCACATACAATTTCAGAGACACGTGGCCCAATCTGATCCGTCCAATATGTGGGCTCAGAATTAAGTCATATAAGCAATTGATTAAAGCTTACTTTGTTTAACAGTCAAATTTGACTGTGAAGGAAAAAAAATAATGAGTCAATCGGTAAAAAAATTTAGATGATAAAATTTTCCCAGGAAATTTTAATCTATGCCTTCCTCGACTCTGCTACCAGTGCACCTCCGCGCTCTTCTACCGACGGGACGGCCCTGATCGGCGGCAAAGTTATGAAGTTCACAGACTAGCCAGTAATAGTGCTCCCGATCCGCGACTCCATCCTCACCTTCCAACAAGACAACGGCTCCCTCGATGTCGGCACCACCGTCTGGCCCTGCTCATACTCCGACGGCCAAGCTGTGAGCCCCGGAAAAGTACTCGAGAATATTTTCAGAAAATTTCGTGAAATGAAATCCTCAATTTAGAAGTTGGATAATGAAGTACACGTCACGACGAGTTCGTGGAAATTTTCGGGGAATTTTCCGGATACCCGAGCTAATTTTTAAGTATTTTGGAAGTTTTGGGATTAAGGAAATTGCTTAAAGAAATAGAAATTAGGAGGTTTGATCTGGACCATCCACCGCTTCCACCGCTTGATCCTAGCCCTCCATCCTTAAATGGGATCAGTCTATATATCTAAGTGTTCTGTTGGGAGATCCAGAAGGATCGAGAGAGAGGAAGAGAACCAGAGTTCTCTCTGACCCGACGAAACCCAGAAACCCATAGTAGGATCCGACCGGCGCTACTTCGTCCGGCCACCCCACGACGGCGCGCGAGCTCCATTCCCTTCGTCTCTGCGTCGCCTACCTCACCGTAGCCTCTGATCGTCCATGCACTGAACGGAGAAGAAGAATCGACGATGGGAAGCTTTCTGTCTCCTCCGGCGAGTTCTGCAATTTCCGGCTACTCCGGCCACCGTCTGAGCTGCTGGTGATCCGGCGCTGTTCTTCGACGCCGGCGGCTTCTCTGGTTTCTCTTGGTTCGCTCTCCACCTCAGTTCATCGTCAGTCGGGTTTCGGTTTCGAGATCAAAACAAGGTGAGTTGAATTGCTTTCGGCTTTGGTGAATTGTGATGGTTGTTACGCTGTTGACGGGTTGATGTTTTGGTTGGGATGAAATTCCAGAAGCTGTGAGTAGGTGGGCATCAATTTGACAGTGTATTCATAGCCGGGTTTCGGAAAGGAGTTGAAGTAGAAGCTTGGGTTTTCCACCTGCAATTCGTGCTACCCAAGGTAAACCGAGGTTCTGCACTTTTGGCACGTTTGGCATATTGGATGAACTGTAGTGTTTTGCCTAGTCTAATCGAGTTGTATAGTTCTGGGTGTTTGGAGTTTATGTTTGAATGTTGATATTATAGTTGTGGATTAAGTTTTGTTGTGAATCAGGAAATGGTTGTGAAGGATGAAAATGGTCAAGTGTGAGTATGGGTGTCCTTAGTAATTTTTACACATTGTATGGAAGTTTGAAAGTATGGGTGTCCATAGCAATTCTAACAGAATTGCTATCCGACGAAATTTGAGTTAGAAGTAAAATCGAGGAGTGCTGAAGTGATAACAAGTAGTGAATAAAGAAAGTGAAAATTATATATATACATTGGGTGGCCTTAGTAAATTTGGTGCACTCAATATATATGGTCAATACCGTAATTTCAAGTGAATGTTCGATAATTTAAGTTAATTATCGAACCAATAACGATTGGTCAAACAATGGTCAAAGTTTGTCAATCCTGGTCAAACCAGGAAAGGTCGGTCAAACCTTGGTCAACTCCTGGTCAAACCAGGAAAAGTTGGTTTGGACGATATATTAATCGTCGAGATTTCATATAATTGTTCAAAAGATATTGACTATTGAAATGTCGGAATCTAGGACTCCAGTTACCCGAGGAACGGAAGGTTCACGACTCTCGGAGTACGTGAGAGAAAGCGTCGAAATCCAGGTAGGGATTCAGGACTCTCCTCGGTTGGTGATTTTCTTATATATTTTCTGATCTACGTGATGCATGATGAAAGTATATGTTAGTTCAAATTTAATATGTTTTCAAGTTAACGTGCGTATAAGATTTTGATGGCGGTGTGTGAGAGCGGAAAGGTGGTCAATGACTTCCTTGGGAATTAGCCACCCCTAAACCTCCGGAGGGTTAGCTACACCGGTCGGATGGTGCGTAATCGCAATGATGACACGGTTCCGTGTGTGTAGCTAGTGTGTTAAGTTTGGCGCTCTGTGACTGGTAAGGTCAGATGTTGGTTCTACGGAACCAGGCCATCAGGTAAAGCGCACGTAGTTTTCTAATCATGCATCGGGTTTTTAAAGTTTGTCGTTCTTTTAAATACTTGGTTTAAGCAAGTTTTCATACTGGAGCTCCAAACATTTATTTGTTGATTTTCAAACCTAGTCGAGTTAGAGTTCCTGTTGAGCAGCGAGGACGAAAGCTCACCCCTACAACAGTATGAATGCAGGTACTGTGCACTGGTGACGAGACAATAGCGGATGGAGCTGGGTGTGCAGAACAAGTTCGGTAAATTACCGTGTGAACCTTATTCTAAACTCTATTTCTCGAACTTTGTGTTCTGGAACTTGTGGTTATCTAGTTTCGTGTCATCATTTAGTTGAAATCTCTTCAAGTAAAATTCAACCTTGTGTGAGTCTTTATCCAAGTTCTGAACGAGTGAAATAGATTTCAGCAACTCAAGTTTTTCACCTCAAGCATATTTGTAGCTTCCGTTGTGTTTATACAAAAAGTTTTTCAAACAAAATGCCTAGCGGTTCTCTAGGATGTAAATCGAGAGTTCGGTTTATGTTTTAGAGACTCGCGGCACTGTGACGTGCTTAAGCTGGTGAGGTGCAGCTTGGGGCGTTACACAAGCGGTCCTCGATGTCAACCAAATTGCCGATGAATCTGACTCCGGCGACGACGATGCAGTTGGGGAGGAGAGAGCCGGAGTCGAAAAAGCCGAGAAGAGGGTTGGTGCACGAGAAGTGAATGGGTTTTGGAAAAAGATTAGTTGAATGGGTTTAGATCCGCTACGATAGCTGATTGATGTTGGATTCCTCCCACAACAGCTTTGATATTATTATTCTTTTAGAGTTGGGCTCTATACTTGCAATTGAAAGTTCAGGCATTCTTACCTTACTGTGAATAACATTGTTTGTAGGAGAGAACTTCAGCTACGTATTAGTGTTATGTTGATGTAGATACCTCTCACTATGCATGGAGGATTTGCTACATCACCAAGCATAAGTAACACCCTCTTTGGGACACCCACAAGCCATGGTGAGGCCCAACCGCTACTTGCATCTTGTAGCCCTATGTTCAAGCTACACTACGGTATCCGGAAGTCGCAAATCCGTCGCCGAGAAGCCACCTTTCCGGCCTTGCCAAGTTGCCTCCACAATATGCTTTTCTAGACTAGAATAGTGGGTTCTTGTCCCACATCTAAGAAAATGTAAAGGAGATGGCTTCCTTCACCTATAAAAGGAATGCCTCCTCTCACTTAAACACCATTCCATTACATCCATCCCATTACATCTTTTGTAATCCCCTTGAGCCGCAAGGCTCAACACACTAGTGTAACATTCAAGTGGACGTAGTTTCCCGCTAAGGCGGGAGACGAACCACTATACATCTTGTGTCACTCTCTCTCTCTCTCTCCTCTCTCTCTAAAGCTAACTAGAGGCCCCTCGGTCACTAACGTTAACAGTTGACTATGAGGAAGTTTGGCTCTACAGTTAGTTCATTCACTTGTAACCATTAAAACCCAGATTTTGCAGAGAAGATGGCCGATCGCAGCCGTAACATGAGTAGGATATATCAAGAAAAGAAGACATCGGTTGGTTCAGTGGTGAAGGCGCGAAGGAGATGCACAGGTTCAAGGCCAAATGTCATCCACATTCTATTTTGGATGATTTTTTTTTTTTCAAAAGGAATTTCATTAAATCAATTAGTTGTTATTTTTTTTGGGTACAAATCTATTATTTTTTAATTGAAATAAATCTATAATTTCTTTTTTATTTATCAAGTATTCTTTTTAATAGTTATTTGTGTATTGAAAGTTTATCAAGTTTGCAAACAGAGCCTTATACTGCGGGTTCGCGATCTGGATCACCAAATTTAACATTTAACGATCCAGAGTTGAACGACATTTTATGGGTTCTTCCATGTAGTATGATATGATGGTGTTCATCTTTCTTGCAATTTGATTGATTTTCATCTCAAATTTCTGTTCTGGTTTCATCTAAAATGTTTTATAACTGTTGCTGTTTTCTGGTCTCATTTCGGCAACCCTCATTCTGGTCTCATTTTTATTCGTTTTGCTGTTTATCTCAAAACTCTTTTATCCGCCTACCTTTTAAGGTCCCACCTTTTAAATCAAAACAATTTTATTTCCAACAATACAAAACTTCAATTTTAAGAAATTATTCACCAAAACTAGAACTAAAATTTACTTAATTGAATAATTAATATCAATTTAACCTTTTTGATAAAAAAAATTAAATTAAATTACTCCTAGCTCACCACATAACAAGGTAACTAGCATACCGCGTATATTCAATGTTAATCGAGATGAGCCATATTAGCGTTCAGACGACCCATTCAGCACACTAAAATAAATGTATGTAATGCAACTAGTGAAATTTTATAGTGAGAGTTGACAAATCGAAAAAATAAGTTGAGAATGAACATATTAGTTTTATCTGGTATTTAGGATTGACCTAGTAGATCGAGACCCAAACAACTTCGAAAATAGCTGAAATTTAGACCATAATCAAATATTCTTATCATGATAACATCCAACGGTCGATTTTGATAAAGTATATTTCCTCTAAATTGTTCCTCATGGAAGGTATACTATTTGATACAACTAATAAACAAGTTAGACCACATTAGTAGATATATAAGGATTTTGTGCGAAATTGGAAATCGATAAATTTGACATTACCCATCTATTTATAGCATATTAATAGGAATTTTAGAATAAGACCTGCATATAAAAAATCGTTGACTTTTGGCTCTGCTAGGGTTTCTTTGCCCTAGCCGTCCGAATTGATCGTGTTTGTGAAGTAATGGCAGAGGAGACGGTGGCTCCTCCTGCACCTTTTGAGGAGGCTTTTGTGAGCCTTGTTGGAGGAGAAGATGCGATGCACGATTTGTTTTTCTACCTTTGTGGCCGGCTGTTGTCTAAGAAGGTGGTGGTGCTCCCATCGTTCTCGGCGGCGATCTCCAATGTGTGGGGGTTAAGGGAGAGATTTTTGATCCGACAGGAGGAGGACGACATCTTCGTCTTCCAATTCAAGGATAGGGCTGTCAAGAATAGGATTCTTTCAGGGGGTCCATGGTTCTATAACAATTCCATGTTGTTGCTGGCCGACTATGACGACGTTTCTGATCTCAAGGCCACTCCGCTGCATCTCCTTGAGGTATGGGTGGCAGTGAAGGGTTTATGCATCGCTATGCACAATGAGAAAGCTTTAACTCTGATCGGACGGGCGTTGGGGACCTTTGTTCAGGTTGATTAGGGGGCGGTGCAGCGGAAGGATCCGGTTCAGAGGGTCCGTGTGTTGCACGATGTTCGTTTGAGGATCTGGGCAAAACGGGTGTTTGGGTTTTCACTGGCCGTGTCGGTGTTGGTTGAGCTTCAGTACGAGAAGTGTCATGGGCTCTGTGCTGCGTGTGGTTTCTTTGGACATGGAGGAGGTGTGTGTGACAGGAGGTTGGAGATGGAGGCATTGCTGCTGGCAGTATCGGGCTGTGAAGGTTTAGACCGTGGGGGGCTGAGTTCGGCGCCGTGTTCGTCGACTTTTGTGGCGGCATTTAGCGGTCTAGGGACGTCCCATGGGGCGTTGAAGGGGCTGGCGGTGCTGGAAGTGGCGGAAGCGACAACGATGGCGGGCTTGGGATCGACGGCTACTGCAAGTGCAGCTCGAGTTATTCCGGAAATCTCGACAGGAAACCCTAATTCAAAATTAGGGTTGACCGCTGGGGTGGCTGGGTTGACTGGCCAGAGCTGCAGATTGGTGGGTTAGGCCTCAATGCTGATGGTGCAGACATGGAGGGATATGCTATTAGGCCTGTTTCTGCTGAGAAACATTCAAAGGCAGCTTTGGGTGTGAAGAGGAAGCAATTCAAGCCAAGTTTAGCTATTATACCTCGGGAGTTTCAGCTGGGTGAATTGGTGGAGGTCCCGGTTTCTTTTGGGCCAACTCCAAAGAAAAGGGGTCGTCCTCGCAAGTATACTTTAGCAAAAGAAATTGAAGGTAATAATGTAGGTTCGGATATAAGCTCCAACTCGATAGGGAAGGAGCTGTTTTTTGTTTAGTTGTTCTAGATGGGGTTTCAGCCTATGTGAGTGTGATTAAGTTTCTATGAGTATTCTATGACGTTTCTAGTTTCTTGTTTGTACCACAATTGCATTATTGATAAGTGAGGGTTAGTTGAATGATTTCTTTCTGTAGGAGGCGAAGCTTGGTCATTCTTGGATAGACTTGCTTAAATCTGAACTTCCCAATGATTTTAATTAGTTTGCTTTAGCTTGGATAGGTTTTTCCGGATTTTCTTGCCTGAATTCTTGTGTAAGCTTTGTAAGCTATGGCTTATTGGTTGTTGGTTATTGAATAACAATCACAAATTAACCCAATTCGCCGTCATTTCGACATTAAATAAAGCGGTCAACCCTTTATACGCTTCTACTTCCCTAAGGGGAGCTGAACCACGATGAGATAAACTTTCTGAAATTTTTACATTAGCTGATATAGCTCATACCCACGAGAGTGTGAGAGCTGACATATCGAAAAAATAAGTTGCGGATGAGCGGTTATGAGCATATTAGTTTTATGTGTTATTTAGGGTTTATGGTTGACCTAGTAGATCGAGGCCAAAACAACTTTGAAAATAGCTGAAATTTTGACCATAATCATATATTCTTATCATGATAACATCCAACGGTCGATTTTGATAAAGTCTATTTCCTCTACGTTGTTCCTCATGGAAGGTATACTATTTGATGCAACTAATAAACAAGTTAGACCACATTAGTAGACATATAAGGATTTTGTGCGATCCAAATAATCGAAATTGAAAATCGATAAATTTTACATTACCCATCTATTTATAGCATATTAATAGGTATTTTGTAAAAAAATTAACCCGATTCGCCGTCATTTCGACATTAAATAAAGCGGTCAACCCTTTATACGCTTCTACTTCCCTAAGGGGTGCTGAATCACGACGAGATAAACTTCCCGAAATTTTTACATTAATTGATATAGCTCATAACCAAGAGAGTGTAAGAGCTGACAGATCGAAAAAATAAGTTGCGAATGAGCGGTTATGAGCATATCAGTTTTATGTGGTATTTAGGGTTTATGGTTGACCTAGTAGATCGAGACCCAAACAACGATGAAAATAGCTGAAAGTTTGATCATAATCATATATTCTTATCAGGATAACATCCAACGGTCGATTTTGATAAAGTGTATTTCCTCTACATTGTTCCTCATAGAAGGTATACTATTTGATACAACTAATAAACAAGTTAGACCACATTAGTAGACATATAAAATTTTTGTGCGATCCAAATAATCGAAATTGGAAATCTATAAAGTTGACATTACCCATCTATTTATAGCATATTAATAGGATTAACCCAATCCGCCGTCATTTTGACATTAAATAAAGCGGTCAACCTTTTATACGCTTCTACTTCTCTAAGGGGAACTAAACCATGAGGAGCTGAACTTCCTGAAACTTTTACATTAGCTGATATAGCTCATACCCACGAAAATGTGAGAGCTGACAGATCGGAAAAAGAAGTTGCGAATAAGCGGTTATGAGCACATTAGTTTTATATGGTATTTAGAGTTTAGGGTTGACCTAGTAGATTGAGACCCAAACGATGACGAAAATAGCTGAAATTTTAACCATAACCATTTCTTCTTGTCATGATAACATCCAACGGTCGATTTTGATAAATTCTATTTCCTCAACCTTATTGGTTATAGAATGTATACTTTTTCATATAAATAAAAAACAAGTTTTTTTTTTTTTTTTGATAAAAGGATAGCTTCATTAACTAAAGGCCAGAAGGCACATACATCAGATGCTGTCTCATACCTAAAATCTAGATGGCACAAGCCGCCAAGCACCTTCACTGTTAACACATATGCTCACTTATTGAGCCTAAAATACAAGAAATCAAATTCTCACTACTAACCCCCTTTGATAGAAAACCTAGCCGCCTAGAGACCACAATTGGTGTACAACTAAGTAGACTGAGAAGAAAGTAATAAGGAACCCAATTTCCAGTAGTAGGCAAGAAGACCAGGAAAGCCTAAAACTTTCCTAAGCCCTTATCTCGAGAATCCTCCGTCGTTACCACTCTAGAGGATTTGCTAGAGGCACGAAAGTGCGTAATTCCCTAACAACTTAGAGAGTACAAACCTAGGGTTCTAGAACAAGGTGAAAAATAAAAATAAAACTAAAGAAAAGTCCAACTAGCCCAAAGAACAAACAGACCCTAGGCCCAACAGCTGGCCTAGCTCATTCCACCTCCACCTCCCTACGCTCGGAACGACGCACACACACTGCAAGCAGCCATTGCCTCCACGCCATGCCGCAATCATGTCGTTACCGCCCAGCTTCCAAGAACCCCGCCAAAAACACACTGCCACCATTGAGAGGCCAACAGCTAACCCCGAAAGCACCAGACCGATCCAAAGCGGAAACTGATCCCTAATGCCCCAGAAAGATCTACCGCACCCTGTCAATGACGCTGCGCCGCCGCCTGGATCCAAAGCCAGCTCGATCCACCCCTTGAACCGGAAACCCACGACTGCCCAGGCCACAGAGAGGCTTCAAAACAGAACGAAAACCAGATCACGTTGTCGACTTCGGGTTACTGCAAATCCTAGAAGCCAGAGAACCATAGACCACCATCACCCGTCCGGCAGCCTCCCAACGACAACCAGGCAAGCCCCATGCCGATGATGAACGCCGCCGGACGAGAGGAACTCGGCTAAATCTCGACCAAACTTGTGTGCTGCGACTTCTAGGGTTTTTTCGAATTATAATTTCATTTTTACATTTGTATGAGAAACCCTATTGTGGTGTTCCTCAAAAAAAAAAAAAAAAAAACTATTGTCGTGAATAATATATATTATTAGATAGAGAATAGAGATTACAATTTAATTAATTTTTCAATTATTAAAACTGAAAGGGTTTGCATGACACGTATTCATTTACAAATTTCGTGGGAGGGAAGCCTCCAATCAAAGAAAAATGGCGGTCAATTAAATTGAAAAAGCCCTCCCGAAACCATAGTGTTTCCCCAGCCAGATGTATCTCTCAATTCCTTTTAGCTAAGCGCGCTTCGGCCATCAGATGTTCTATTCCCACCTCTCACCTTTAACCTCCACTTCTTTGGTCGCAGCTTCCCTTTACTCGACAGTCGACACCCATTGCCCATGAGATTTCCCTATTCTAATTAATTTGGTCTGGGTTAAATTTAACGAACTGGTGTCCCCAAAGCAAGTGTTCAGCACCAGCGATTTCATCAACCTCGCTCTGTGATTATGAGGTGATTGTTCGAACCTGCAGTTGCATTCTCCCTGATTTGGAATTAATTGTCTCAAAAGAAGAGTCATTTTTGGTTTTCAGTTTTCCTCTTCACAGTAACAGTGGGACATGGAGTGGTGTAATTTTATACAAATGAGCCTATGATTAATGGCCTGAGCTTTGTTTTCCATATGATTAGGTAATCTCTATCTCTCTCTCGTGTTAATATTTTGTACATTGATGAATTTGCTCCTGTGAAATTCTCAACATGCTTGAAAATTGAAATGGATAGTTCCCTAACCAGAAACTGACCTTTAAATAATGTATGATATCTCTCAGCATAATCACAAATTAATCAATAGTTTCCTCTGTATAGAGATTTGGTTTCCCAGCTTAGTGAAGTTTGGTCTTTGTTACAAACATGTATATTTGATTCTAGCATTATCGATCCTAAATCATTTTGTCATGGCAATTTAGCTTCAATGGTGGGTTTGATTGTTTGTGAAAATGTAAACACAGGGGATTTTGGAGTAATCATTTACTGGAAGCGCTATCTTTGTGCATCTGTGTTCATTTGAGTGGCCAAAACTTTCTCAGTTTGGAATAATTTCTTTGCTTCTTGCTTTGATAAGTGATAGCTGCATTTTCTTCATTGTTTATGGTTAGCTTCTGGTTTATAAACATTTAGAGGAAGCTATCTGTGTGTTCATTTCTGCAGCCAGAAGTTGCTCTATTTGGAATTATTTCTTTGCTTCTTGCTTTAAGTGATAGCTGCATTTAGGTACATTTTCTTCAAGATGGCTACTGATGTCATTTCATATTATGCAGGAATCAATTGATGCTTGAAACTTGCTTTATTCTCTCTGACTTCTACAAGAAGAATAGAAGCCAATGTCAATAGGCCTCAATATGGGACAGTCGACTGCTTTTTGGTAGCTGAATGTAGAGAAGCACAATCTAGTATCAGAGCAACATTATCTTAGCATTTCTGCTGCAAAAACATGCTGGCCATGACTAGCAATTTAATCATATGCTTAGACATTTGGGAAAAGAAAGTTTAGCTACTTTCCTGTGGTTAAAAAACAGCTATCATTCTCTTAAAATCCACTACATGAACAAAAAGGTAACCATTCATTAATCATTGGAAGGGTTACAAACTTACAAATATTAGCATTGATATTTATCAATCTCATAAGCCATTCTGGCCCAATTTCAATACAAAATATATCAATACATTCCTTCACTATGAATCTAGCTAACACATGAACCACTGTGTTGCATTTCCTTGGGTGCACTAGATTTCTTCAACAGCACTTTCAGGTCCCTTTGGGGACGTCTGATAAAATAAGAGCGACACTATTACCCCACTCTTTGCCAACACATCTCGTTAGAGACTACCAAGCTACCAGCCTCTATACTATCAATCTCCACTTCAAGACGGAGAATTCCAACTTCAAATACCTACTTTCCAAGCCATCAAACTCCATTTTCAAAGGAGAAAAAATCCTTATATCTGGTGTTGTGAAAGCAGCCATTAAATTCTCCCATCTCATTTCTAAAACTGCCCCATCTCATTTCTAAAAACTGCCCCATCTGTGGATCTCCTGTGATTATAGAACCAGAACAAACTGATCATAGGCTCCAATAGGTGCATTGACTGCATTTTAAAGTCATTCCCGTCATGATTTTCACAATGTGCAGACACATCACCTAAAAAAAATAGGCACATCATTGTTTATATATTTGCACTACTAACAGCTACTTGCATTATGATTATGACCAAAATTGTTGAATTGGGAATGCAAGACCTTGCAATTGAAGTACATAAAACTATCAGTGCAAATCTCTATTGAATGAGGCAAGTAACCAGAAGTGGTTCATTGCAACTCAGAGGAAATTATTAAACCCCGAGTTTGCCAAGATACCTTTCTTGCATGCCATCAGTGCAAACATTGAATTAAAGACAAGTTTACATGATATTGTTTCCTACATTGAATTTAATTGCCAAGCATTCACTGTAAGTTTCAGCAAACAGATGCTATTTTATGTGTCAGAAAGACATCCATTGAATAAACGAAAGAGGTATTCCGTGCAATATACACTCATGTTTTTATACAAGAAATGACCACCTTATGTGCTGCTCATCAGTGAATAGTCTTAACTCTCAACTCGCAGTAAATCACTCATGTTTTTATTTTTGAAATTAATGAGAGAAAACAACCCAGAATTTGTCTGTAACTCTTCAATAAAAGGGACAAGCTTTCACTGAGATTTCTTTCATTTCAATTCACTCAACTATGGCAAAAATTCCTAATTTACTTCACAGAAAAGATGGACTATAAAGAAAATCGCCAGATAGCTACAACTAACAAAACACTTCTTCTCAAAAAAAAAAAAAAGGGTTATTATCACAAATGGTACCTGAACTTATCCTCTATCTTATCGATGGTACCTGAACTTCAATTTTAATCACAACCAGTACCTGAACTTTTCAACTTCATTTCAAGTGGTACCTATCACTAACTTCCGTTAATGTTCCGTTAAAAACTAACATGTGCAAAACACATGACCTATATTCAAGAGTAGTTTGACTAAAATACCCATTAAAATAATTTTGTTTACTAGATATTTTGATCAATTAATATGTTAATAAAAATATAACTTCAATTAAAAATGTATCTCTACCCTCTTATGAAAATAAAATTTAAAAACAAGATCTCAACAAAAAAAAATTAATTGTTTTATAGATATAGACAAAACATTTCAAATAAAATTATAAAACTTTTTTTTTTGACAAACTATAAAATATTTAAAACGAAAAGCTTATCAAAACTTTCGTAATTTTTTTTTTCCTATCATTCATATATATTTTTAATTGAAGTTGAAAGTTTTTCTTTTTGATAGTCTCATTTTTTATAGCCATATTGCCACAATATAAGTGAAAATAAGTGATATTACAAAAAAAAAAAAGGGGTAATTTTACAAATTTATCCTTGAAAAATGAGTCACATGTTTGGCACATGTAAGTTTTTAACGGAACATTAACGGAAGTTAGTGATAGGTACCATTTGAAATAAAATCGAAAAGTTCAGGTACTGGTTGTGATCAAAATTGAAGTTCAGGTACCATCGATAAGATAGATGATAAGTTCAGGTACCATTTGTGATAATTACCCAAAAAAAAAACTAGGAGAGCTATTTTAATATGTAAAGAAGAGCAGTTTCTGTAATCAATTCCCTCATTGTTCAATTGCAATTGAAAAGAAGTCAAAAGCCTTGAAAAATTTGAAGATTAACAAATATACCAAAGCTTTCATTCAACCAATATGCAAAAGTCATTGATCGTTACCTTCACCGACGAACTGGCCGTTACCAACAAGACGAACCCTTCAATCGGCTTCACTGTCCGGATCCAATTGCAAATTTGAAAACACATAAATGATTGAAACACCCAATTTCGAATTAAACTGTAAAATTGAATACAAAATACTTGGAACCTTTCTATGATATTGGCGTTGTCGGGGTTAGCGAGAGGGAGAGGAGGACCGAGCGGCCACGAATCGGAGAGCGCTTGAGGATTCTGGAGTGGGTCGAAGGCGAATGACTGTTGTTCTTGGAGAGACTAGAGAGAGGGTCCAGATCGAATTCGAAGGTGTGTGGAACAATTTGAAGGTGTTTGGTTTTTTTTTTTTTTATTTCTTTTTTATTTCTTTTTTATTGTTTTTTTTTTTGGTAGAATCTTTTTTATTGTTTTGAGCAAAAGAAGATTGATTGTGTTAAGTATTGTGTCCTGGGTCTTATGGTAAATACGCCTCCGAAACATCTTGGAACAGTCATTATCCTACTTGATTTATTTAGTTTGGGATTCTTTTAGTTTTTCCCTGTGCATTTAGTATTTTCTCAATTAACTACAAATATTCAATTAATTGTTTTATCTTTATAGATAAAAAAAAAAAAAAAAACCCTACTTATGTGATTAAAAAAAAAAACCATCTGATTTGAGAAATCCAATTGGTCCACATTATGTGAAGGAAACCCTACTTTCAAGTCGGTTACATAGAGTCCAAGTCATTAGTTTCTATAAATTGGACCATCTCCAAATTCCAAACCATCTGAAACCTTCTCATATCTTCTCCCCTCATCCAAAACCCTAGTTTCTATAAATCATCCATCAAAACCCTATTACTCAACCGAAGCCGTAGTCATTAGTTTCTTTAAACTGTTCCATCAAAACCCTAGCTACTAGCTATTCATATCTTCTTTCCAGAAACAACTCTTTCCAAAACCAAGAAAAGCAAGAAATATGCATGCAGCAAGAGTTTGCAATGGAGGAGAGCAGAGGCACTCAACTTCCTGGAGAGAGGTTCTGCCCCATGGAGGACGAACTAGTTCTCTTCTACCTTAAGCCCCTCTTGAGCGGAGAGAAGGTGCCCGGAAGAAACAGCGTCGTGTTCGACTGCGACCTCTACGGTCGCCAAGAACCTTGGGAGATATGGGAGGCCTACAAGACCAGAAGACCAAACGACTTGAGGCTCAACAAGGACATCTACTTCTTCACCCAACACAAGAAGATGAGTTCCACAGATTCACGCATACGCCGGACCGTTGGAAATGGCACTTGGAAGGGCGACGACTCCGGCAAGCCAGTAAAATCTTTGGAGACTGGTCGTGTGGTTGGCTTGAAGAAAAGACTTACTTACAAGAACGAAGCATCGGTGCACAACGGCTATTGGATCTTGCATGAGTTCTACCTTGATCCATCACTCAGAGACAAGAAACAAAAGGTGAAAGACTATGTTCTTTGTCTGCTACGAAAAAATGGTGAACCCAAAACCAAGATAAAAAAGAAGAGAAAGCAACGTGAAGAGGAAGAGGTTCTTGAAAACAATTATGCCTGTGATGATGGAGAGAACACAAACAAGGAGCAAGAAGAGTTGCTTGAGCCACAAGCGAAGCGACAACGAAACGTTCCATCCATTGATAATGCACTAGTACCAATGCCATCAGAAGAGGATGCATTCGCAGCTGAGTTAGAAGAGACATTGCCATGCTTTGAAGATGATAATGCACCCTCAGAAGCTGAAGCAATTGGCTTTCAAGGTGAGGAGGATTGGGGACTAGTCCAACAGTTAACTTCCGAGGTGCAATCAGGCCCTTCATTTGGAGAGGATCATGGAATATTTATTCCACTACCAGAGGAAGATTTTCTCTTGGAGGAAATGGTAGAACAAATGGGTATGGTAGAAATGGAAGACCAGCTAGTTGTTAATGGTGCGACTAGTAATATGGAAGTGGCGGAAGAAAACGTGCTAAACAACACCCTTCTTCACACTCCCGCATCATCCTTGTCTGCGGCCTATGATGGCACTGATATGCCATATTTATCCATGGAAAATGGTTGCACTGATTCAGCTGGAAGCAACAATGTTTGTGGAGGATCGATTGGCTTTCAGGATGGTGCGTACTGGCCTGAGTCTTTAGTGGAGGTCCTTACTGAAGAGCAACAAAAGACAGCTGATAAAGATTGTTCAGATTGGTTGGAGTCGATCAGTTTTAGTCCTGAGGAAAACAACTTCATTTGGAGTGAAGTGCAATGGTGTTTGTAGCTGACCTTGGCATGCAATGCTCTTATTGCCTAGTTCTTTAGATTGACAACAATGTCAGTCAATCTAGTTTTGGTTTGTTGTATCTTTTTGAGGAACGTGGTACTCTTTCCTTTGTCCGGGGATTTATCCCAAAGGGTTTTACCTGGAAAAGGTTTTAACGAGGCCACACAATTTGCATTTCCTCTCCTTTGTAACTTACAAATTGTAAGCCGGTTATTCTACATTAATGAAATCTTCAGAGTTTCATTACAAGTACAAAGAGTCAACATTCAGATTCAACAGTTTTTACATTCCAATATATCCTGTGGCATGAAATATGTTAAGCTTATGTCAGTTTTTAAATTTCTTCATATGACTTGCTAGAAGTAAAAGTAATCTCACAGAACTGCTATTGTTCTACCATCTTTCATTACGATAATCTTTATACATGGTTTCCTTGTTTTATTGGAGGTTTTAATGTAGGACGTAATTAATCTGATACTCGTATAGCAATTAGTTCATCTTTAGTGTCTGAATTCTGATAAACCATATCATTCAAATAATTCAAATTCAAATTGAAGCTGTTTCTTATCATCTGTTACATCTGATCATATTGTTTAGATTCAAGTACCTCATCCTTTCTTATCTTGTATTTTGAATTGTAGGATATTTTCTGTTCTGATAGAGTAGAGTTCTGTTTTGATAAGTTTGTAATCTAGGACAATCATCAATCTCCAGACTTAATATCATCATTATCAACAGCATTTTCACCGCCATGGCATTTTGTTATTGAATCTACATCTCAAATGAAACAGTCCACTTCAGGTTCCTACAATATGATACAAAATACAATGAGATCAGTCAGTTAATAAGCAGACCAACACCTAACAAATGAGTTACTATATAGTACTGATGAGTGATTGAAATTAGCTTAATTAGTTTCAGAATTTCTAGAACTTGGACCAGGCCTGAATGATGCTTTTTGAAATTACCAATTTACTATAGATTAAAGCTCACAACTATTTAGTTTGGTTCATCAGAGGCCACTAACTAGACTAGTCACGCAAGAGTCAGGGCGAAAACAACAGGATCTACTGATTGAGCAGAGAAGCAGTTACATGGATCTGAGTACTTCTGCGAGCAACTGTTGCCCATACAATCTAATCCTAATACTTGTTAACATACAAAGTATGAAGCATGAGGATACGTCACACCATGCCATACTTTCTGCAAACATATATATGATAAGCTGCTAGGGCAAACTAATTAATTAGTTGGAGTTCTTATATCTGTAAGTTGAAGGGTTGAACTAAGGACACTTCAATATTTAACCACCAGCGCTAAAAATGTACATTCACATCCATGGTAGTGTGATCTTATATCTGTGTCTGGGATCGATCATTATAAGTTACAACTCATGATCAAGAAATGCCTCCTTTGTTGCGCTTGAGACCTTATGGAGAAATGCCTGCATTACTTTTGCTGATGACAACGAACGATTGAATCTAACATAAAACTCTTAACATCCACACACTGAATGTGGTAAAGTGAGAATATAACGTATGCGTCTCACTGGGGCACTCAGCAACACCATGCAATAGCATGAACATCTAACATGACTCATTGGGCCGGGTGAAGCATTTTGGTGTTGAATTTCAACTGGGCAGGCACTCATCCAAATCAAACCATCATGGTTACCGCATTAAATTTCACCTTAATGCAAGATTTAAACCTTTGGTTGCAAAGTAAAAAATGGTGCAATAAATCTCATGCCACCCCAGTCAGTCAGTCAGTACATGCATCATTCCACTAATGAACCTTAGGTCTTGTTATTACGTGGTAAGAACAGGGAAAGTTGAGGAAAGACAGTTTTCTGCAGTAGTCAACTTGTTTTATATTGTCAAGTTTTTATATTACTTTAGCAGTGACCAGGGGTATGAACCTATGTATCAGAGGCAAGTCTGCAGTACTATAATACAAATTAAGTATTGGAATTGAAGTCAGGTTGAGTTTGTAATTGCAGTGTACGTATATAACTTTCTTGGTCTTCAAGAACTTGCTTCAACTAACTAATGTTTTTGGTCAAACTTTTCTTCAAGGACTTTCTGGGCATTTCCCAATTCTCTCTTACCTCAAATATTCCCAATTCAGAACCACCTTCTCTCCCTCCATGGCCACCACCCCAATCCAAGTCTCTGCTTCTTCTTCATCACCCATCATTGGTAAAGTTCCTCTCTTTAGTGCTCCTTATTGCGCAATGTTTGATGGGTTGGTTGGTGAAAGGGTAGATGAAAAGAAAGGTGCAGGCTTTTCCGGGATTGTGGGAGCCGATGACCTGTTGATTGTTGGGCCGGGACTCGGGAGTACTTGGGCGATTAGTTGCAGAGAAATGGCGGGAGGTATTCTACTTATCTTTGTCTACATTTTGATTATTGTTAAGTGACAAAGTAGTGAAAATTTTGTAGTGGTTAAGCAATTGAGTTTTGACAGGAGCATCCGGGTTGTGGGCCATGAGGAGTTGATCAAGGTGGGAATCAAAATGGACCATAAGTTTCCTAATGTCATTTTCTGTGCTCCACCATCTAGAACCTCGGATTATCCCGATGACCATCTGTGAATTGTTTTTCGAGTTAATTGAATTGAAATGTATCCTTGGAGCTGATGGTTTGTAATGGTTGTTTGTTAGTTAATCATCTGGACTGTGTATGGTAGGTTAACTTGTGATGGTGGTCATGGTTGTTTGTGGATTTTTGAATAAGTAGAGTGGCTGCATTGAACTGGAATGGTGAAGGTTCTTTCTTGTTTACATCAAGCTCTGCAACGACAACAGTCCAAGTGTTGCTGGTACCAACTCTTTATTTTCTCTTTATAATGACTTAGAGAGCCTTCCTTGTGCACACGTCCTTTGGGTTTTATCTTTTAAATTAATGTCGCCAAGTTGCTCTAGTGATATGGAGAATGGTTATCTGCCTTTGGTTAAGAATTGTTTTGTTTATCATAGCGTCCATATTCTTTCTTTGCCGGACACTCCAGTAGTGCCAATAGGAAGGAGCCCCAGCCCCAGGACCGACGTCCTTCTTAATGCAGAAAAAAGTAGTGCTGGAGTTTGGTGGTGTTGTTCTTAGATTGGCAGGGGTTTACATATCCTTTATGGAAGATGAATTCTGAAAGAATATTTATACATTACTGGAATATTACTTGTTCTATTTGAACGTGACCTTAACTATGTCTACAATGCAGATAGAGGTGCCCATGTTTATTGGTTATCGAAGGGGACTGTAGAAGCAAATCCAAATCACGTTCTGAATCTCATACATTACGAGGTGATAATATCATCCTGTTGTACTTTGGCTTCTGATAAATTATTCAATGTAGTTTACTAAAATGTACTATTTTCTCTCATGTTTTATAGTACATTTCTAGTATATCTTCCAGGCTTGAATATTCATCTGTTCAGTTTGGCTTTTCTTTTTTCTTAATATTTAGAATTACTTTTCTGTTTGATCTAGATGGCTTTATATCTCTACATTATCAGTTATATATTTATTGTTTCAGTGTCTCTGTATCTGTGTTATTAATGTGGCTGATTAAAAACTTGCATCCTTTTGGACAGGATACAGCTTCCCTATCTGTTGCAATCTTAAAGAAGCGATTACGTAACCGGATTCTCTTGGGTTGTGACAATCATCCATTGTCCAGGTTCTAGTCTTTACATTATTTGATGCCCTTCAAAACTGTTGGTTGTTTTGACTTCAGCATACTGTGAACATGATAAGCATATGCTTGTGTGCCTGTGTGTACATGTATAGGGATATGATTTTAGATTTCAGAAGATTTCTTTTGTATTTGTTCTGCATTTCGATTGTGTGCCCGTATGTATACGTATAGCCCTAATATTGACACTGTGATTCTTATTTACACTCATCCGTTTGATGACCTAAAGTATCTGTGGCCTTTTCAATGTCTTTGCAGGAAAGAAGTGATTGACTTGGTTAATAAAAGTGGGAAATTTACCAAAGTGTTTGAGAGCTTTACAGGTAAGCTTCTTAGTAGTATCCCATATAGATATTTGAGGGAGATTCAATTCTTTCCAGCTTATTAAGCAATCTTAGTTTGAGAGGGACAGAAGAGAAAAGATAAGCAGTCTTAGTTTGAGAGGGACAGAAGAGAAAAGATATGGAAGAAAAGAAAGCATTTTTAGACTTTCGCTTAACATGGACAGAGAACAAATTTAAATAAGGTCATCAAATGGAGATAAAATAAAAGTGGGTTAGAAGACAAACTAAGGGTCCAAAGTGTCTCTTCTTTCCATTTCCCTCTATAGAGGGGAAACTTTAGAACTCCTTTTCACTTATCTTCCCTCAATTTTTGTCTACCCACCCACACTGTTTGTTTATATATGCGAAACTTAGCTTTATAATCAGTGCCAATACTTTTTGAGTTTTTGTCAAGACTACAAAAGTTTGAAGTTCTTTAGTACTTAATGTTTCTGAGTTCCGACTATGCAATAGTTTGAAACTCATACATAGTGATGTTGTTTATGCAGGAACTACTGATCCATTGGGTAAGCGATTAAACAACTCAAAAACTTGTGCAGAAATAGGGTGGGAACCAAAATACCCCAGTTTCTCTCAATTCCTTGAGTCTCTGAACAAATGGTAACCTCTATCTGCATTGTGCGGGAAGTATTGGTTAAGATAGCCCAAGGAATATTTGTGATGGAGATGAGCATGTAAAGTTTGTTTGCATATTTTGGAGATACTTGCTGCAATGGTCTGGACATCTGTAGAGAACTGACAATTCTGAACCTCTTCAGCCAGCCTCCACGGAAACTGAGTGGCTGGTTTGAACATTTAACTTCATGTATCTTTGTACAGGCAGCTTTATACTTTGGTCTCAAATTCTCTCTCCCCCATGAGTGATTCTTTCTTTTTCTCCTTCTGTGTTTACTTTGCTGTTACATAAGATGTATCCCACCTGCTTTATGCAGAAATTATGTTCCACCTTCTAAAATGATTAATAGTGGATTGTGAGTTGACGGAGATTTTGGGAATCTTTATAAAATAACCATTACTGACTGAAAAATCAGTATATGCAAGTTGCAGTTCAGTGTAGACATGATCCTTTCTTGAAGGTGGTGATATAAAGATTTCTCGTACTTTTATCATTTAAGTTTGAACGAACGCTCTTTTCCTTTGGTTTTAGAGAAATTTGCTAGCCAACTTATCTCTCCAACATTCTCGCACAGTAGGACGTGATTGTTCTTTTCAATGCAGGGAAATTTATACTCAAATTCCATCGAAGTGATCACTGCCAAAGACTCATCACCACCACTAAAGAAAATTTTGAACATGTTAGCGATATGTAGATTTTAGTTGATGCATGACATGTTATCTAGGGTTTAACTCATTTTGGTGACTTTTCTGTCTATAGAGAACCAATTTGTTTACAAAATCATCCTTAGATTCAGGTCTGGTTTTTCCAATCAATACCTTTGATACAAAATTACCCTATCTAAATTTGTTGATTTGTCCTAACAGGTAAGACGAATTCTTAAATATTGGATCCGAAGTAGAGCTAAGGAATGATGTCAAAGAAGTAGTCTAGGATATATTATACGTAGTCTGGTAGATGTACTCTATACCTTGATACAGAATCCATGGTTCCGAGAAATATGTGGTTCTTCATCAGGATCAACTCCATAAAGTTGTTTATTCTATCAAATTACCAAACCTGCAAAACATTTGTTTTTTGCCAATTGAATTTAGTCTACACTCTACAGTGAGCTAGATGCTTTGACTGGCCACCCTTGCAAACAAGTCCGCAACTTCATTTTCAATCAAAGAAAAAAAGAAAGATCCTCTGCTGTATATGTTTTAAAGAGACAGTTCACATTATTATTAGGGGCCGTGACCACTTACCCAATTTTAGACTAAAAATTGCCCACTTACTCCGGCAAGAGATTTTTAACCCCATTTACCCAATCTAAATATGAATGACAATGTTACCCTCATTTGAATTAACAAACCCTCAGACTCTCTCTGTCTCGTCTCCTCTCTCTCTCTCTCTCTCTCTCTCTCTCTCTCTCTCTCTCTCTCTCTCTCTCTCTCTCTCTCTCTCTCTCTCTCT
Source organism: Rosa rugosa (assembly GCF_958449725.1). Lineage (NCBI taxonomy): Eukaryota > Viridiplantae > Streptophyta > Magnoliopsida > Rosales > Rosaceae > Rosa > Rosa rugosa. The sequence continues at coordinate 18,791,998 of NC_084824.1, read as the reverse complement.
TCATTCCTCGACCGAGTCGATTCAGCGAGTCTCAACCACTCGCTTTCTCCCTCTCTGAAGAGAGATGACAATCACTCGTGGGGATCGGTGGTGTGCAGCAAAGTGGCTGCTGGGATCGGTGGTGCAGGCGTGGGGTTGGGTAGGTTGCACGGACGCTGGGTGGGCGCTGATGCAGGGGGGGCGCTGAGCCGTCTGTGCTGGCTGTGTGTTGCTGGTGGGTCGTGAGGCCGCTGGGCTCTGCAAGGCGGTGGGCTGTGCAGGTAGGGGGTTGCTGCAGGCGCGGTGAAGCGACTGGGTCTGTTCGACGGCGTCGGTGTGGATCCGGAGACGTGGGTGATCCGGTATGGCAGTGGAGCTGTCGTGCGTTGCTGGGTTTGCAGGGGCCGCGCGGGGATGGGCTGCTGTGTTAGTGCTCGGTGCAACAGCACGTGGTGGACGTGGGGGTAGTGGACTGTCTTGGATGAGTTGGGTGCCCAAGCGACTGGGTGCCCTTAGCAATTCGATGTTGGAGTCGCCGGAGGAGTGACATGGATTGCTCCGGTTGCTGCGTTTTTTTTTTTTTTTAAGAATTGTTGTTCAGTTCTTTTTTTTGGCAAGGAATATCATTTTTTTTTTTTGAATGTCTATTGGATTGGACACTACTAAAATAATGTTAATAGACATCATGTCATTTACATCAGTTAAGATTTCACCCGATGTAAATTATTTTTCTAACATCAGTTCTTGAAAAACCGATTTCTATTCATACAATTAACATCGTTTTCTATATTTGACCGATGTATATATTTTTTTTCAAAATTTTTAAAAAACGCGGAGATAACTAAGTACAAAATTTTGGAAGCGGGGAACCAAAATTTCATTCCCCCCAACGCTTAGTCAGTTTTCCCACGACTATGTTTTCCTACACTTCGTCAATTTTCATTCCCAAAACCTAACCACCGCGACAGCCGTCCAGCAACCGACATCCACTTCCTCCTTCTCCGCCTCCGACCGTTCCCCTCCTTCTTCTCCTCCTTGTCCGCCTCTGACCGTTCTCTAGTTTGAAGCCGGAGACAGAGCTCCCAATTAGCAAGGACGAGATCCGAAGACACAGACCATCCTTATCACCCCCAAAACACAGATTGCAGTCGCCGTCTCTTCTTTCTCTCTCCATGGGCCTCTCCATCTCAGCCCCTCTCTTCGACCATCGAGACGTCGATGGCCCTCGCTCTCCTCGTTAGTAACTCGGTAAGACGAACTGACAGTCGAATAGTTGCCTGGGTTTTACTTTCTGGGTTTTCAATCGATCTATCTCTCATGAACATCTCCATGATTTTCTGGGTTTTCTGGGTTTTACTTCCTCAAGCAATAAAGCAGAAATTCTAGGTTACTTTCTGTGTTTGATTTCTGATTCTTCAAGGTTAAAGCTCCTTTCTGAAACTATAGGTCAGTTACTCTTGTATTGACCTCTCTGTCGACCTCTCAAGCTTGTTAAAGCTTCAAATTTTTTGGGTTGTATGTTTCACTGCTCTGATATATGTTTTGGATTGTTTTTCTTTTCGTTTTTGCTTGGTTGTAGGTTGAATTGTTCCGGTGACGCCGATTGAAAGTACCGGTGAATATGTATTTGAGGTATTGTAACATTTTTAGATTCCCCCATTTAATTTGTTGCATTTTGAATTCTTTCGTATGTTTAGAATGTTAATAGTTATCAGTCTCTTAGTTGGGTTTGAAGTGCAGATGAGGTCAGATTATATAGTTTTGATCTGGACTGAGCAAGAAGAAGTCTACACACGTCTAGTTCTGGTAACATCTAACCTCAGGTAGATAGAAAGAGTGACCACCAACCTCCCGGGTTTATCTTTAATTTTCTTTGTTTTTTGTTACGCATACATGTATATATAGCCTTCCCTTCCAGGAAGCATGTGAGTGCCTTGGAATATAATGTAACTCTTTCAGGGATTTGGAAAGTTGGTGTAGTGTTATCAGTTTATATTAGCAGCCTCCTGATAATGTTGTCCTGAAAGAGATTTAGAGATAGGACACACAGACCTTTTATATGATGCAAGAATTTATTAATGCTCAAGTTCCAATTATCCACTAATCAAGGATGTCTAGCATTACTATGGACATCGATATATAAACAAAACCGATGTCTAGATTACTATGGACATCGATATATAAACAAAAATCGATGTCTAGCATTACGATGGACATCGATATATAAACAAAAACGATGTCTAATATACACATGAACATCGAAATATAAACAAAAACCGATGTCTAGCATTACTATGGACATCGATATATAAACAAAACCGATGTCTAGCATTACTATGAACATCGATATATAAACAAAAACCGATGTCTAGAATAACTATAGACATCGATATATACACAAAACCGATGTCTATAATAAATATGGACATCAGTTCAAACTAGACTACAGAATGTAGATTGAATATCTAGTGAAATATTATGTACCAAACACACGAAAAGCTTATGAACCACAAGCAAAAAATAATGGGAACCGATGTGTAAAATATTATCAGACATCGTTTCTAAATCAGAAACGATGTTAAAATGGATAATTGTGTTGTTAGACCTATATTTCATTAAGCATCTAATGCCAAAATATGAAGGTTTGACAATAGCTAAACACACTAAAATAGTGATCACATTAACGTTTTTACATCGGTTCTGAACCTTAAACCGATGTCTGGTCGGAAACTAGACATCAGTTGTGAACCGATGTCTTAGTTTTGGCGATCTTTAACATCACCCACTAAGACATCGGATTTTTTTTTTTTTAACATCAGTTGTGAACTGATGTCTATGAACTTTATTCTAGTAGTGGGAGGCCAATGATCTACTATCTGTTCAACAATGTGAGTAATCTGACATTGCAATGTAACTGTGGGGTTTGTTTGATGGTCTACTGGGGGGCAGTAGACACATTATTGGCCCCCAGTAGACTTTAATACGATGGACAGGGATCACTATAGTGTGGTGTTTTGATAAGTTACATGTTGTTTTCTGTGTATTAAAGTCAAATTATCTGTGAATCCTACAAAAAGGTGCATTTTTGGTGGTCTATTGGGAGGCAGTAGAGACATTGGACTTTGTATTGGGGGGCAATAATATGATTATTGGGAGGCAATAATATGATTATTGGGAGCCAATAATATGATTATAAATTGATCAATTGTGCCTGTAGTGTATTCATTTTGGTTTTGGGAGTTCATACAATTCACTGGACGACAATAATATGATTTTTGGGAGGCAATAATATGATTATTGGGGGGCAATAATATGATTACTGGGGGACAATAATATGGTTACTGGATATTATTAGGGACCGGTCGTCGGATTCCGGTCACCGGTCGCCGGATTCCGGTCACCGGTCGCCGGCGCCCTGCCACTGGTCACCAGAGGACGGCAAGGTGGAGGATGACTTCTCCCTCTAAGTGAAAAAGAAGGAGAGGGCAAAAAAGTCTCAAAAAAAAATAAAAAAGAATTAATTGGGTAAATGGGAAATAATCCCTTAGAGTGTTTTGGGTAAATGGGGTTAAAAAACAGTTGGTGGAGCAAGTGGGCAATTTTTAGCCTAAAATCGGGTAAATGATCATTTTCCCTTATTATTATTATTATTATTATTATTATTATTATTTTTATTTTTATTTTTATTTTTATTTTTTTAACTTTCATACAGAACTTTGTTATAATATGCATCAAATGACACCTGCAGAATGATTGGAATTTAGTTATATGGACTTGTATGACATCATTAACACTCGATAAAACTTCCGTTACTAGCAGCAATTCGTCCAAAATGAATCAGAAAGGAAATCTATTGTTCTGATAAACTCTAATGTCCTACATATTCTGAATGCTTAGGCAATTTCTACTACGTAGTAGACATAGTGTGTGTGTGTGTATTGATCATCACTCATGAGGTTTTGAATACAAAGTTAACTGGTATCCAAGAAACACAAGCATATTGGTTCAACCTAATAAGCTTTATGATACTTCTCTGGGCATCCTCTCTCAGTATGTTTATCAAGAGCAACAAAATATAAAGGACTAAATTCAGTATAAACCACCACCCCGGACAACAAAATCCTACTCATCGAACACGGCCTGGCCCATGCCCAGCTCGCCGGAACCCACCTCCTCCACGTCGTCTCCACTGAAGACAAACTTGAACTTGAAGTTTAGGAATGGATTGTATGAGTCGAAATCGGGATTGTATGAGTCGGAATCGGGGCCGCTGCCGCGTGAGGTTTCGAGGTCGTCGCTGGAGGTCAGAGCGTCGTCGAGCATGGCAGCGGAGAAGAGGTGGAGGGAGAAGAGGAGCGTGGTCCTTAGATGCAAGCTTGCGCTTGTGGATGGAGGAGGTAGTAGAGGTGGAGGCCAAGTGGAATGGCGACGGGGACTGTGAGCTCCGTGAATGGGTGGAGACGGCGAAGTGAGAAGAAGAAGAAAAAGAAGAAGAAGAGGAGGAACCGAGGAAGAGAGACGAGGAAAATAGTATGGGGTAGAGGAGGGTAATTTCGACATTTCATCTAAACTGAGGCCCAAAAACTAAAAAGTGGGGCCCATGTCGAGGCCAACTCGGCAAGTGATGTCATGATCGGAGAGAATTTTGTGATTTGGACGCGGATGATGAAAAACAGAACTTCAGGGACGATCTTGATTAAAAAAAAAATTTAGGGACTAACTTGATGTTTACCCCTAAGTTGGAGGGGGTAAACTGAATTTAGTCCAAATATAAATATCTTTAATTAGATTGCAACCAACTACTATCAACTAATTACTACTTACTATACCAATCTCTTTATCAGGATAAACGTCAATGAGCTTCCCCCACTATAGGAGTGGAGGGGAACAAGTGTAGTCTTGCTAGTATCTGCAGCTCTAACGCTGGTGTGCACATAAATAACAAAATACTGAACAGCCAGGGCCAACCTTTGCAACAGGAGGGATATAAACCCGGTACAGACCCAGACAAGCATTGTGAGTACCATATTTCCACCTCCTGTTTGTTTACTCTTCTTGTTTGCCTCCTTGATAAAATGAACCATCTCCCACGGGTATGCAAAGAACTCCCCAATGTCTAGGTATTTCTTCTCGTTAAAAACCTCGGCAATTTCGGTGACCAGCCACCGGGATTTCCTTTTCCTTTTGGATGAGCCTGGTGGAGGAGTTCCGGCAGGTGGGTTCTCTGATGTAGATGTAGGAAGCGTACTGACTCTTTGGGAAGAAGCTTTGTATATATGTGCACGTTTCAGGCATATGGCTCATCTCACCACAAATCCCACATACCAAAAAATATCGGCTTTTTCGGGACGTACAAGTACTTGATCAGCAGCGGCGGTATCGATCAGTATGTATATCAAATAATTCACCCTCAGTATCCTCTTGCTCCTCCTCATTTTTGAATTAATAAAAAAATAATTATAAAATATAAAATATTGCACAAAAAAAAAATGCATACTGCGTGTGATTTTGATGAAGCACTTGACCTCGTAAGAGTTTTGTTCAAATTTGAATAGCGTTTTTAGGTCTTTAAGAAACAACCCGAAACAAGCCCGGCCTAAAGACAGATGATAAACTGTGCAGATTTAGCAATAGTCATTAACGACCCTACTTATCCTCTTTGTAGGCTTTGGATGAGCAAGGCTATGATATTAAGCAAGATATGTATCAACCTGTTAGCTGACAAGTTCATACCTATTATGAGTGTTTGGCTCCAAAACCAGTCTGGTTGCAAACCGTCTCTTTTGTGGGGTGCAGTCGTCGGGGAGCCCCTTGACCTGACTTCTTCTCAAACGATGTGGACGAGGAGAGCACCAACCTCGTCACAAGGTTCTTTTCTTTGCCTTTCGGAAAAGGACTTCTTGCCTTACGGGTAAGGGCTTGTGTTGTGATCTCTTGCGTCACCGAGTCAATACTTAGTATTGTAGACTAAGCAGAGCAATCACCGGGAAGTAGGAGAAAGCACGGGTTTGCTAAAGCGTGACTTTAGCTTCGCTGGGTTGCGAGGGCGTTACCCTTGCTTCGCTGGTTTTCAACTAGGTTGAAGGAAGGTTTGCTCCAGAGAGGCCTTGATAATCGTTGAGATTGATTGATTGAAGAGTTGTGTCTTTTTCCGTCCTTGAAACCTGGTATTTAGGGTTTCGACTGTTCCTTGCCACAGAAGGATTATTGATTGAAGTTTCCTATTCAATCTCCGTTACTTGATTCCAATAAGGGCTCGTTTTCCTTATGGATCTCGGAATGGGTGAAGTTGTAACCCAAACCCAAGTAGACTTATTTTTGGGCCGCAGGTATCGGCCTGCTATCCCTAAAGTGATCTTGCCAAAATTACTTTTGGGCTCAAACATTGCCCCCCAGGCCCCGAGATCGGGCCCGTGAAAATGTAACTGATCGAAGGGGACTTAAACGACACGCCTTATGACAGAAACGAGGCCATAAATGAAGGTTTGCGTCCATTCGCTTGCTAAAACGTCTTTTCGTCGCATCGTTTCCCTCACAAAATTTCTTATTTAAACCCGCAGCCACTTCAAACCTGTCACATCACATCAGAAACTCTTCCAGTCTCCTAAACCCAGAAACCTTCTTGTTCCACACTATCTTCCTCGAAGAGACCCAGAAATGGCTCCTCCCAAGAAAATCATCATCGACCAAGAGGAAGAACTCAACGAGGCGGCTGCCCACACCTGGGGAACTAGCATTGGCGCTCGCTGCTTCATCCACACCACCGTCCAGAGACCTCTGCTACTCAGACTCCCCAATTCCTATGCCGGACTGGGTCCTTTCCCTCGAGACCCCATTCCAGAGGACGCCATCGCTCTCTACGGCCTGCCCATCCGCCGACCCATTCCAGTTCTCCGAAGAACCCCTGGAGATTTCAGTAGTTGGGGCGCGTATCTGCACAGAGCCAAAATAGGGTTTTGGCCCACCATTGGCGCGGCGGAGCTCTCCTGGTATCGCGAAGCGCGAGCACGAGATCTGGCTCGCTGGAACGCGGCGGGTATTACTAGCACCATCGATCTGTGTTTCCAACTTCCGCGCGGTGGTAATCGCTCACCGCTGGCCGACATTCTTTGCTTCTGGAACACCGCCAACAATACTTTCGACTTCCGATTCAGTCAGATGAGCATCACATTGCTAGATATTCTCACCATCACTGGTCTACCTATTGACGGCGAGCCCTACATGCATGGCCAATTTGATTTTGTCAAATTCCCTTCAACTATGGCTCAAACCGGCTGCGGCTCCTACCCAAGGTGGCTAGCTCATTATCGCAAGGAGCACAACGCGACCGGTGGTATTGCTTTCCTGGAATACTGGCTCTGCAAATTCATTTTCTGCACTTCTTCTAACAAGCCCACTGGTCCCTGAACTTTCTTGGCCACGGCCCTCTACAACTGCCGCTGCGTAGGCCTCGGACAACCTGTACTAGGCGCGCTCTACCGTACTCTGTACCAGGCCAGGATGCATCCCTTCGAGACTGGCATTTCTGGCCCCTTCTAGATCCTAGACTTCTAGGTTCAAATTTATTTCCCACATTTCCGCCGGCCGACGAGTTTCTTGGTCAATGGCTCTATCGCGAGGCAAGGTACACATCCCCACCTTATTCTGAATGTTTCTCATACTTGTACCTCCTGGACGAGATGCCATACCTAGACTTGGTACTTAGTAGAAGATTCCCGCCCCCGCTTGAACATGGGTTCCTTCCTGGGGACTCTGGCTACAGTGATCGCGCGCGCTTGGCTTTTCGCTGCGCAATCTCCTGCTCAGATATTAGGCTCGCCGCTGATGACATCAGCTACGAGCTTTACGCCCCCAATCACTTCGCTCGCCAACTCGGGCTGGCCCAGTTAGTGCCATTCCCCCTCTATGATGCTTGGAACTACAACACCTCCTGGCGCAGAATTGGTCCCGCGAGTGGACCTCCTCCAGCCCAAAGCATGCTCGCACTGGTCGACCTCCCCAACTGGGCCAACGAAATCATCCCCGTTGACGGAGCCGCTGAGGACTACGACCACTGGTGGTCAGAAGTTTCTGTTAATTACTGGAAGCAACGCGATGACGAGCTCTTCGCAACCCTCTTCCAAGACTTGAGGTATCCTCATGAGACTGATGTTGAACTGCTTGCTCGCTTCCCTGAAGATGAAGCACAACCTCCGCGACCTGCGCCGGCTCCGCGACCCGCGCGTTCTGCTCAAGCTGGAATCATAATCCACGAGCCATCTCAAGAGGTAATTTCCTTCGCATGTTCTCCACTTTATCTCTTTTGTTTTTACTCCCTTAACTCATATCTATCTCAGCGAGGAAGTCTACCGCCTTCCGGCAGCCAAGCAGCTAATGCTCCTCCAGCCACTGGTCAGGTCGTGAAACAAAAGGCTATAGCGACAAAGCCTGAAGTTGAAGACTCTTCTGATGACGAAGACCCACAGGTGGTAAGAAGTCCCTCATAAGTCTTATTATCTTGATGCTCTCAAAATTTAATCTAACTCCCTCAACCTTAATAGATCGCTGCTGCTCTAGCCCGCAAGCGCAGTCGCTCCAACCCCCGGACCGACCCCTGGGCAGAAGATGAACCACTCGCTGACCGACTGGTATTCCACGTTTAAGATAAGTAATAAACTTATTGTCCCCTTTCGGCTCCCATCCTATAACGCTCCTCTTTTGCAGGTTCGTCATAGGTCTACAGGTCCTTCAATGCAGAGTGGGGAAGGACCGTCCACTGTTGGCGGTAAAGCATCCTCCTTGCAAGCCCAGTTGCCACCAGACTTGACCAACTCTCCACCTCCGATTAATGCCGCGATCAATTCGCGATTGGCTCTGGTGCTAGTGCAGATCCTAGATGATAGCTCACCTGAGGCTGAAGAAAGAATGCCAACTCCTGACACGCCTCGCGAGCCACCAATTGCGACAAATGCCTTGGCGCAAACAACGACTGACTCAATTCCAGACGCTGTCGGGGTTGCTCAGGAACAGGCGACGACAAACACTTCACTTCCCCTGCTGTTAACTTATAGTGCTTCAGGCACCCCCCGCGAGCCGAATGCTGAAGAGGTATTTCTTCTCAAAGCAACTCTTGCTCTACTCTGTTTTATCAAAATATTTTTTTGACACTTCGACATTCTCTCCTAGGATCAGAGCCTCGCGCACACTGAGGAGGTGGCGATAGACGGGGAGGAAATAGCCGTCGTGAACCCAGAACCAGAAGTTGTGAATGCGGTTGACAACGAACCTGCCCCCCAGGCCCCCCAAGCCGAGGAAGAAGTGGATCCTGAGCCTGTGCCGGAGGCAATTCCTGTCATAGAGCCTCTCGAGGCCCCGGTTACTGCTGCTGTCCCACCGCCAGCACCTCTTTCTAGACTAGAGCGGTTGGCCCGCGTACTCAAAGTGACTCCACCTGGAGTTATAGATGATGGTAGGGAAGGCCTTCGCCGTCTCCTGGGCCCTGACATTCTGCTGTCCGACGCACCCACGAGAGCCTTAGAGTACCTGAGAGTGCTTCGCTGCGAACGCGCTATCACCGAAGCCCAGTTCCTTGATATAGACCAACTGCTGAAAGATCTCCCTAAGTGGCTCAACGAGAAAGCAGTCGCAACTGCACAGGCCAGGCAGGCCCAAACACATTATCAGGCCCTTGCCCAACAAATGGATTCTTCGCGCGACTTCCTGGGTGAGCGGGCCTCTCTTATCAGAGACTTGAGGCTTGCGGGAAATCACCTTCGGTCCTAGATTCAAGACCTTCAGACCCAATTAACTGCGGTGATGGCCAGACTTGCCCATGAGGAATCCCAACTGGAGCAACCCTTAGCTGCTTCTGAGACGCTGTCTCAAAACCTGGCACAAGCCGAACAAGCCGCCGCTGAAGCTAGCTTTCGTCTGGACGAACATTTTCTCAGCTTAACTTATGCGGGCCACGGTCTTTAGGCCTCTAGTAGTAGGCCCATTATTTTGTAATATGAACAATATTAATATTAACATTACTAGTTATTTATTTAGCCCACTTTGCTGGCCCAAATTTCTCCTTTATTTTCATAGGCAACAAAGTGTTCAACTTTGCCTTAACTACACATTAAACAGTTTCAAAAAGATAATCTCGAAATGGAGCGATTACCTCTTTGAAGACCATTCTGTTACCCACGCGTCTTCAATTTTCCTTTATTTCCAAGATCCTAGCATTCAATTCTCTTGATGACTCTATTGATGGCGTTAAATCAGCTTCAACTGTCCATCGAAGGGCTGAGGCCACTAAGGCTGGCCCTATAAATATCTGTACTTGGGGAAGTGAAAATACACGCAACAATGGCTTACCCAGAAATAACCTTGCAAGCCCTACTTCTCTTCCTTCTATTTCTGAAATCTTCTCCTCACAACCTCACTCTCAGCCTCCAGATCTTAGGCTTTATGGCGATATCTCTGTTCCTGGATAGGCCTTATGGCTTTATCTCAGGTCCAGCCGCATGTCTTTGGCCTCAGAAAGTCTGGATGGAATTCACCGGTTTCAGTTAGGCTGAAGAACACGCGGTGCTCCTAACGCGAGATACCACATTCTGAGGAGTTCCTCTCCTTAAGTTCCCCTGCGCGGAGCAAACCGAAGAAGGGTGGGAGGCCACGCAAGGCCGTACGCTCTTCTTCGGCGCCCTACCTCCTGGACTTAGCGGATCGAAGTTCCGTTTTGTCCCGGAGGGAGATGGAGCAACTGGGCTGCGCTCCCCTCTGATGACCGCGTTCGGCCCGGAGAATGGACGACAGGAGAGGTTGGGACAGTTATTTCCTTCCCTCTCCTTGCAGTACATATGATAGCAGCTGCAGCCCAGGTTCAAGGAGGGTGAAGAGAGGAAGAGTAAGAGAGATCATCTCGCTACCCCCCTCCTGACAGAAAACCCAGAAGATCCAGAAGCTCTTAGAAGATCTGAAATCCTATGATTTTCAGCCACTTTTGGCTTTATAATTTGCAAATGTAATTTTTCGCGAATGTCTTGTATTGCTTTTGGCCGCAAAGCCACTTTATGAATACAAATATATTTCTTTCGCTATTTCAAACTCCTATTATATAATAAGGCCTCTGGTATAGGCCTTGTTACACATACTCTTAACACTTATTGTCAAAAGAATAGAGAAAATGGGAACTTTAAAAAATGAAAATTAATGAAATTTAATTCAATTCATGAATTTTAATTATGCAAAATTAAAGGCCGCGAAATCCTGCAAAATTAAAGGCCACGAAATCAGAGCCCATATGCATAGAGGGTTGCCCCCTAGTCTTACTAGGTGAAGCGAATACATGAGAATGAGGCCACTGAGGAGGCCTAAATGCAAGGGAGGACGCGAACAAAGTAAGACTGTGTGCCCCCCTATCCCAGAAACAGGTGTATCTGGTGGATCTTCAAATTCCCAAACACTGGGGTAATATTTCTTCAAGAACCTGCCATTGATTGGGTTGCGGTGGATTTCGCCGTCCAAATCCTTAAGGAGAAAAGCCCCTCGCTCCAAAATTCTGTGAATCACAAAGGGTCCTTCCCAACGCAGAGTCCATTTGACGCGGCCAGTCAACTTCTCACCCAGTGGTAATACCGCTTTCCAAACGAGTTCCCCCTCTTTGTAACTGCGTCCGCGTGTCCTCTTATCATAGGCGCGAGCGATGTGCTGCTTTTCCATCACCAGACTGTCGAAAGCCTCCAACCGCTTCTCGCTTAGATCTTCATGCTCCTGCCACATGGCCTGGACATAATCTTTGCCAATGAGATGATGTTGGTCCTAAACGCGCAGAGATTGAACATTGATTTCCAAAGGGAGAACCGCATCATGGCTAAACATCAGAGCATAGGCCGGGTGTGGTGGCAGTAGGGTTCCGCTTTGAAGTGCGATAAGCCCAAAGAGTCTCATACAACGTTTCATGCCACTGGCGAGGGTTTTCGACAAGCATCTTCTTCAGTAAGGTAATGATTATCTTGTTACTAGCTTCCGCTTGGCCGTTGGATTGAGCATAATAGGGAGTGCTATCAATGAACTGTATGCCCAAGTCAGCGACTAGCTTCTTGATAGGAGCATAATTATGCGATATTAATAACGTTAATCTCTATACTTTCTTTGTTAGTTTAGTGTATTTTCTAGTTATTTACGTTGTTTATTTGTCTTATAGATATCTTGGAGCAAAGAAGAAGAAAAGAAGTAAAAGAGGGATTGAAAGGCGAATCGGCAAATCTGCCTGTGCAGATCAGTCAACTTCGACAGATCACTGAGACCAGTTCCGGATGAACCAGATGTTGATCTTTATATTGATGGAAAGCCTTGGATGTCTAGTTTCCAGATATTTTTACGGCTCATAAATATCATTTTTCTAGAAGAAGTTATGGCCGATTTAGTACATGAAGGTCAGGCTGCGCGTGAATCTGAGGTTGGATGGAAATTTATGTTTCGAAGCCCAAATCACACCGAAGCCCGAGGACGAGTTTGTGCTTCATATTCCGACTTATGATGGACAAATGGCACGATGTGAATGGTTGGAATAAGTCCTCAAGTTCAAGAGCCAATAGGAAAACTCCACCTAAGCACGTGAACCCTAATTCTTTTAGGTTTTGGATTTCCTACACAACAAGAAAGATGAAGGCAACCTCTAAGCATATAAAAAAGGAGATCAATCTGCAGCAGCTCTCTCTCTCTCTCTTCCTCCCCTTCTTTAGTTAGTTTTATTTCTTCTATGTTTAACTAGGTTTTTATTAGTTAGGGGGCTGCTTGAAGCCCCTAGACATGAACTACAAGATGATCTGACTTTTGATTTTATTTTCTTTTAATTCAAGATGAGACTTTAGTTTACTACTTTTCCATTGATGAATGCTTGCTTGTATGCTTTGAGTGCACGCTTAGTATGCATGTTAGGATTCTACCGCTTTGATTTTTTGATGCCTGTGTCAATAGTTGGACTCCTCAAACCTTCTAGGGAAGCAATTGTTAGTTTTCACTATCAAGTAAATTGAGTCCTAGGTTTACCAAGGCGCTAAGTTTATTGCGATGCCTAGTGATGTCTCAAACTCTTTTAGACCTTAATGATCTCTGCATGTTTAATCTAATAAGCGTACCTTTAGGTTGCATTACTTGGGAATAGTCTAGGTGTAGAGCACTTCCTGCCTAACGTACGAAGTAAGAAAGGGTAATATGTTGTGTTCAAGCGTACCGAGCCAACCTGAGCATCTTCATCTAGATTAATTGAATTAGGATTGAACAAATTATCTTGTGTGTGATTGTCCGGGGTGGATCCATCTTCCCTAACTATCTTCATCATATTGTTTTCAAACCATCTTAAATCCAGTTTTTGTTATTTTCAGCTTCTGTACTCTATATTTTCGTATTTTTTTAGAATAGTAAATCAATTCCGAATAATACCAAATTTTGTGTACTAGACTCCCTGTGTGTCTAGTATATCTCTGTAAATTTTCGTAATTTTCTGAGTAGTTTAGATTAGATTTTTAATTAGTTTTCGACTGCTGTTCGCTAGGAACAGTGGTCACTTTTGTGACATTGTTTTGAGTAGTTATAACCTTAGTCCTCTGTGGGAAAGACCTTTATTTACCCTTGCTACAATTGACAATCTTAAGTGTGAATAAGGAAAATCAATAGCTTATAAATTTAGCTATCACTTCTCTACGTCACCACCCATGAATGCTGCCCCCCTGTCCGACACCAACACCTCAGGGATGCCAAACCTGCAGATAATATTATGAAAGATAAATTGTTGAATGGTTGCACCAGAGGCCTCCTTCAAAGGCTCAGCCTTGACCCATTTAGTAAAGAAGTCAGTAGCGACAATGATGAACTTGTGCTGGAGTGAAGAGTGAGGATGAATCATTCCAATCAAGTTAAGTGCCCAGCCGCGCGTCGGCCAAGTCTTAATATATAATAGGCTGCATGGGAATATTGGGAATGTGCTGGACTGGTCCATGTGCCTGGCAATCTTGGCACCCCTTCGTGAACGCGATGCAATCCTTCAAAATACTGGGCCAATAATACCCATGTCTCCTGATTAGCCAACGCATCTTTGGACTCTCTTGATGGGCTCCGCAGACCCCGGCATGTGCTTCGCGCATTAAGCGCTTAGCTTCATGGCCATACACACACCTGAAGTCTATGCCATCTTCGCCACGTCACCGCAGCTCGTCACCTCTTAGGAAGTAATTCAGTACAAGAAAGCGGATCTTCCTGTCTGCCGTGGGACCTGGCTGCTTGAGGTAAGCGACCAAGGGGATACGCCAATCCACGTCAATAGGATCTAAAGCTGCCACTGTTGGTTCTTCTGACGGGTCAGGCCGCGCGAGCCACGAAGGCAGTGTGCGGCGCTCGACCTTCAAAATTCGTTCGCGAACACCATATTTCAAAGTAATGCCTATAGCCAGCTGGGCGAGTTCATTGGCCGCAAATTTACGCTCGCGAGGAATATGTTCTAAGTCCACGTCATCAAATTGGTTCAAAATCTCAAGTGCACGACCCAAGTATGGTGCAAGAAGGTAGCTTGTACACCTAAACTTCTCGCGAAGCTGATTGATCACGAGCAATGAGTCTCCGCGGACTTGGATATCTCTGATTCCCAACTCCAGCAACACCTCCAGGCCGATAATGAGGGCCTCATATTCTGCTTGGTTATTAGTACACCAGAACTCCAACTGGAAAGAATAGGAAAAACGGTCGCCGACTGGGTTTTCCAGGACAACCCCTGCCCCCACCAGTGTGTCCGTCCTCGAACCGTCAAAATATAATACCCAGGGTTGGAGTGAGACTGTGGCTTGATACAACGCGGTGTACTCTGGAATGTACGCTAAATCTGGTCGAGCTATTGTTCCGGTAGCAACCTCTAAATCTCTCACAGCTGGGACGTCCAACATAGGGTGATGTGCCAGAAAATCTGCGATGGCTTGCCCCTTTACTACTTTTTGTGGAATATATTGTAATGAAAATTCTGACAAGGCGAGCACCCACTTGCCAATGCGACCTCTCAGGATAGGGCGCGATAGCATATACTTGACTAGATCGGTGTGCGCGATGATGCAAGTAGTGAAGGATAGCATGTAATCCCGCAACTTGCATGCTGAGAAGTATAATGTAAGACACAGCTTTTCCATTGGAGTGTACCTCGTTTCGCAATGTGTGAGTGTCCTACTGAGGTAAAAGATGGCATGTTCTACGCCCTCTTCATCGTCCTGAGTGAGTAGGCTGCCAATGGAAGCCTCAGCTGCCGAAATATACAGCTTTAATGGGAATCCGGCTCAGGGAGGAACAAGCACTGGCGGGCTCGCTAAATAGGCCTTGATTTTGTCGAAAGCCTCTTGATGTTTAGGTTCCCATACAAACTCGTTCTGTCCTTGCAACTTTAGCAATGGGGGAAAAGGATGGATTTTGCCGGCAGAGTTAGAGATGAATCGCCGCAAAAAGTTGATCTTACCCAGCAACCGCTGTAGCTCTTTCTTCATTCGCGGGGGAGACGCGTTGATAACCGCACTTGCCTTATCCTCAGGGACCTCAATACCTCTCTGATGGACTATAAACCTCAGAAAGTCACTTGCCTGAACTCCAAAAACTCACTTGGCGGGGTTCATCTTGAGCTTGTGTAGCCGCATGCGCTCGAAAACCTTTCTGAGATCCACAATGTGGTCCCCTCGCTTCTTAGACTTCACGACCACGTCATCAATGTAAACCTCAAAAATCTTCCCAAGTATGTCGTGGAAGATCAGGTTCATGGCTCGCTGATAGGTCGCTCCAGCATTCTTCAGTCCAAAGGGCATGACCACATATTTTAAAACTCCCGCGAACCCTGGGCAACGGAACGCAGTCTTGTGCCTGTCTTCTTCGGCGACCGAAATCTAGTGATACCCTGCGGTTCCGTCCATGAAGGACAACAATTCATGTCCCGCTACTACGTCTACCAACATATCCGCAACCGGCATGGGATAGACGTCCTTGGGTGTAGCCAAATTAAGGTCTCTGTAATCCACGCAGACCCTCATCTTGCCATTCTTCTTGCGAACATGCACTATATTGGATAGCCACTGATTGTACTTGGCCACCCTGATAATGCCTATCTTGCGGCTCTTGCTTCACAGGCCTCTTATCAGGCAGCGTTGGCAGCTGGTGGCATACTAAGTCTGGTGATAGGCCTGGCATGTCTTCATATTTTTCCGCGAAGCAGTCCTTGTATTCCAGCAATAAGTCGACAAGCCTCTGTTTTTCGTTAGGCTCTAAATAAGAGCTGATAGCCACTTCCATGGGCTCATCAATTGTTCCCAGATTGACCTTCTCAGTAGGGTCCCTAACCTTTGGAGGCATGTCATCCAATGCCACTGGGGCGAGTTGAATCTCCTCTTCTTCCTCTTCATGGTCAGAGAACTCCTCGTTAACAATTTCTAAGGTCGCGACTTGATCATAGGCCTCTTTTTCCACCAAGTACGAAGATAGTCTGTCGTACAAAGAATGGAAGGCCTCTATCCCTTCCTCAGGAAGGTTGTAATCCATTAATTATTTAATGTATTGGGCACAGCGTGGCCAGGCCTTTCCAGGTCTTCTTTCGCGAGCGTGAGCCCCCACTGTGCCAATTCAGAGGCCGTCACCCCCGTGGGGCGGCCCTTGTTGTCGATGCCACTGACCTGCAATGGAGCAATGGGCTCCAAGTAGTACCTGGCATCTACATAAGTTGCAGAAACAGGGAATGGGCGAGGATCAGCCTTAATCACCTCAGCCTGGTCAGTAACCCTGTTCCACATAATCAGTTCCTGGTGGAGAGTTGATGGAACACAATAACTCCGGTGAATCTAGTCCCGGCCTAGAATGGCGATGTAGGCTGCGTAGCAATCTATCACAAAGAAAGCATAAATCCCCTCTGCGGGACCGACCTTGATACGTAGGAACAGTAGGCCCAATGTCTTCGTTACAGTTCCCGCGAAGTTTTTAAGCGTGAGGGACGTGGACTGGATCTTCTCTTTCTTGATCCCTAACAGCTGCATGGTCCTTGTAGTAATGACATTGACCACGGCTCCAGTATCGACCATGATTTTGCTAACCTTGGTACCGTCAATCTCTGCCGTGATATACAAAGGCCGCATGTGCTGGACCATAGCAGGATTTGGTCTTGTGAAGCTCATGAAGTATCCCTTGCTATTAGCATCTTCGGTTTCAAAGAAAACCGCCTCTTCTACTGGTGTTGTTGCTGCTGAAGTAATCTGCAGAGGCTATTTGCTACCTTCCTCAACTTCTACACACTCCTGCGCTGCGACTGGCAGAGCGTATTTCGCGGGAAGCACATATACCATGTTGCAGGAGGTGTCAACCACTTCTGTCTCGTTCAAGGTTGAGCTTGGGTTCATCAACTGGGATTTCAGTGTTGAACTGTCTGGCCACCAAAGCCACCAACGACTCTTCTGGAGGGTCCTTCATCTCATCCTGCTTAGGTTCCTGTATCGCGGCGACCGGTCTTGGTGGGTCCGGCTTCTGCTCTTTTGCTGGGATCTCTTTTGGGGGCGTGACCACCACACTCTGAACTTTCTTAGGCCTCCATTGCAAGGATTCTGCAATTTTGTCCTTGCCCCCCAGTCTCTAAAAAACCGAGGCTTGGCTTCAGGCTCTTCGCGGAACAACTTGGGTCGGACACTTGGTCGCCTAGTTGGCGAACTTTCCTTCCTAGCTGGCGGCGGTGTCCTTTCTTTAGTGATCCTGCAGAAAACACTGGGTTTGGACGCCCCTGATGCCGAGCATGCTTGCTTTTGAAAGCTGTGGGGAGCCACCAAAGGCTTAGAGCTAGCGCCTCCATCTCCTTCTGATATTGTTCAGGAGATTTGACCAATTGCGAAGGCTTGATCATCAGGCCCTGGTCCAGAGCCTCTAGCGTTCGCTTGGCCTCTCCAAACCTACGCTGCAACTTCCTCTTAGAAGGGCTGATCTCTACCGCCTTCCCTTTTTCTCTGGTGTACCATTTGCCCTCCTTGATAGAGGAAGTTGAAGAAGGCGGTATATATGGTTTGGTCAAGACATCTTTGTGCTCATTCCCAGCCTTCCCATCTTGTTTCTGTTCGGCCGCGGCCACTTTCAATTTCCTGAAAAAGTTGGAATCCCTTGGGGATGGCGGTGACTCTACCCTGTCTCTTGCGATGGCGAAGCCCACTTAATTGGCGGGAAGGAGCCAAAACGAAATGTTTGCTCGACCTCTTCATGTGACACTTGGATGCCACATTCCTCTTTGCATCGCGAGCTTAGGACAGCTGGTGAGGCCTCGTTGATAGGTCTGGCCTTCTTCTTTGCTGGGACCTCGTCCTCCTCATTCTTCTCTTCTTGACCCTTGGTGGTCAAGTCTAGGGTTGGCTTCCTCTGGCTCTTCTTGGTCTAAGTCACATCAACCATATTGACCCCGGTGTCAGGGAAAGGGTTCAGATCTACCAGTGCTGCCGCGGTCACTGGTGCTTCCACCTGTAGACTACCATTATTGAGCCATACCTGAATCTGGTCCTTCAGCTTTACACAGTCAGTCGTGTTATGATTCCACAGATTATGGAATTTGCAATACATTTTTCCTTTCAGTTGTTCTGGTTTGGGTAAGGGTCCAAAGTCGGTCTTCACCAACTTCGCGGCTATCATCTCATCTAAAATCTCATGTGCCTTATTGGCATCGTATGTATACGTTGCGAACTCAGGTTTGGTGAAGACGACGAACTTGAGCTTGACTGGTTCCTTGGTTATTTTCAACTGCTTCAAGGCCGAGTTCTTTCTTCCTGTCAGCTCAAAAGCTGAGACATCATTCTCTTCTTCTTCATCTTCGTCCTGGAAAACCTCTTCACCTTGATAATAGGGATCATAGGTGGCCGGTTGGTAGTTCAGGGCAGCCATTGTACGGTGTTTTTCGGGCACATATGTTCCTTTGGACGCGTTCTTTCTAGCATCGGTTTCTCTGAGGAGATGCTCAAAGCTACCTACCTCTGTGATAAGTTCTCCCATTGATTGGATCATGCTGCCATGTTGCTTCTTTCACTGGTGTGGTTCCAAGCCCTTAATTGCCAACTTGATTAGTTCTTTCTCTGGCAAGACCATATTCAGCTTGGCCTTCTGAATCTGGAAGCGTTGAAGATAAGCAACAGCAGACTCGGTGGGCTATTGGGCCATCTGAGTAAGAGAGGCCAAATCAACCTCAGGCTCGATAGCTCCGAAAGTTTCTCAGAAGAGCTTTTCCATTGCTGGCCAATCTGCCACTAACCCTGGTCGAAGCTTGGAGAACCACCTAAAGGCAGCTCCAGAAGGAGAAGTGCCAAAGATCTTGCACTTGACGCTGTCATCATTCTGGTACTGGCAGCAATGTACCTTAAACTTGGCCAGATGGGTTGCCGCATTCTCGCTATCTTCCCCTGAAAAAGTAGAAAATATGATATTTTTATAACCTCTGGGGAAAGGCGCGATCATTATATGTGGCGGGAAAGGCCCATCATAAACCCCATCGAGGTGGGCCCTAGGGTTAGCCAACCTGATCATCTCCTCAACCTCTTCGCGCCTCACATAGTCTGGGCCAGGAGATGGAGGCGTCGCCACAGTCTGGCGAGCGGTTTGCAAAGGTATAGCCTGGCTAGCAGTCGCTGTTCCTTCCCCAAGGCGAATGGTCCGGGGAATAGTGGACTATTGAAGAGTAATTGCTGGTGTGGTCACATCTTTTACCAGAGCCGTTATCTTGATCGGATTGCCCGACTGATCAAGCCCATAGTAATTTCCTGGAAGCTCTTGGTATACATTCTCTGCTCCATCGCTGTCATATTGAGTAAACACGACAAGATCAGCAGGGGTGCCTTCACCGAATTTCAAAGTTTTGCTCTTCTGCGCTGCTGGAGGTGTAGACTTCTCTTTGCGGCCAATTACCAAAGCTTTTTCCTTATTTTTAGTTGACAAGGCAGCGGCAGTTGCAGACGGCGTAGCGGTGCTGTTGTTAGCCTTCTCCCGAGCATTCGGTGGTATGTATTTTTCGGACCCAGAGGGCTGACCAAGCGAGCCAAGGATGGCATTAGGATCTCCCAGAGCTTTATTCAGAACCTCTTTAGCTTGGTCCAAATCAGCCTTTTGCATGGCAACCTGGGTCGCGAGGTTAGACCCCTCGTTGCGAAAAGCTGCCAATTCTGATGCAGTATGCTTGGCTTGGTTCGCGATGGCCTCCATGACTTGCTTTTGTCGCTGACTCTGCTCATCAGCGATATCTCTGGCATGAGCCCTTACTGCATTCTCTGATTGTGCAATTGTCGCCTAGTATCCTCAGCACGCTGGGCAATGCGCTCGTCCAGTTCCCGTATGAGCTGATCTGTCCTCGCGAATTCCCTTGCCATATCAGCGGCTACCTTTGCACGGTGTCTATCGTGATTCTCCATGATGATCGCGAGCTGTTCTTCGACAGTCGCTCCTTCCGGGATAGGCTTCGGAACGAAGGCCTTTCTTTCCTCACCTCCTGCATCATTGGAGGCGACGAAAGTATTGACAGGCTCGTTTGCCTGGCTAGTAGCGACATTCTAGCCCTCAGCAGTGGGCTGGTAACTTTCTCCCTGTTCTGTTGACATGTCAGGTGATGGAGAGTTAAGAGAAAATCTTTGAGTCACTTGTTCTTCAAAAAGACCACGACAGTCTGCACGAGAGTGCGGCCTGTAACTGGAGGTCTTATGTTTCGGGCAGTTTACGTAAACCTTTTGGTAAAGGTTTGCGCTTGACTTCCCAATGGTGGCGATCGCGAAGGAACGCTATGCTCCCACTGGGCATGCCAAAATGCTTGGCTCAAAAACCAGTCTGGTTGCAAACAGTCTCTTTTGAGCGTGCGTAGGCGTGCCAGCACCGTGGGGTGCAATCGTCGAGGAGCCCCTTGACCTGACTTCTTCTCAAACGATGTGGACGAGGAGAGCACCAACCTCGTCACAAGGTTCTTTTCTCTGCCTTTCGGAAAAGGACTTCTTGCTTTACTGGTAAGGGCTTGTGTTGTGATCTCTTGTGTCACCGAGTCGATACTTAGTATTGTAGACTAAGCAGAGCAATCACTAGGAGAAAGCACGGGTTTGCTAAAGCGTGACTTTAGCTTCGCTGGGTTGCGAGGGCGTTACCCTTGCTTCGCTGGTTTTCAACTAGGTTGAAGGTAGGTTTGCTCCAGAGAGGCCTTGATAATCGTTGAGATTGATTGATTGAAGAGTTGTGTCTTTTTCCGTCCTTGAAACCTGATATTTATATCCTAAGGTTTCGACTGTTCCTTGCCATAGAATGATTATTGATTGAAGTTTCCTATTCAATCTCCGCTACTTGATTCCAATAAGGGCTCGTTTTCCTTATGGATCTCGGAATTGGTGAAGCTGTAATCCAAACCCAAGTAGACTTATTTTTGGGCCGCAGGTATCGGCCTGCTATGCTAAATCCCCTAAAGGGATCTTGCCAAAATTATTTGGGCTCAAACAATGAGAACACAGAATCGTTGATTCAGAATCTCATGGTTGATATAGATAATTGAAACAATATTGGACTGTCTAACATATGAATGCTTCAAGATTTGGTGAGATCGATCACAGAAGATCAATCCAATGATTGTCAATATTCACGCCAGAATGACTATTACATACCCCTTCACTGCCATTGTACAAACAAGAGGATGTGGGGGTACCACGATGGTACATAGGTATAGACCACTCATTATACAATATTCAATGCTCACTTAATAAAAACGAGCCTATAAGCTATGGTAGCAAATAGGCAAAATAAAAACTATACTCATTGATATTAGTGTTCATTCTTATGCAAAAAGAAGTAATGACTCACAAGTATTAATGTGGCAATTATGTTTAACAATTGACATGCTGTAGAAAATTGCATATTTCACGCAGTGCATACATGAGTAAATTGGCAAGGTGAAATATGTATGTGAATGTTTTAATTCTTGTAGGCTAATAATGGTGGTAGCATGTTGAATGACACTACTAGTATAATGCCATCAGAAATCGGCTAAAAACCGATCAGAAACAAAATCACGACCGATGTCTTTGTGGGTGATGAGAAAGATACAAAAAATCCAGACATCGATTTTTAGCCGATGTACGTCTAGTATCAGTATAGACATCGGTTACCCATTATAAATCAATGTTAATGCGTTTAAATGATAACAAACTTGTATGTTTAACTATTGTTAAACTCTCATTTTATTGCCTTTAATGCTTAAAAAAATATAGATCCTACAACACATCTATACATTTTAACATCGTTATTCATTTAAGAAACGATGACTGATACTGTTTCGCACAACGGTTCCCATGAACTTTTCTTGTTGTTCATGATTTTGACGCGTAACTTGCCTCATATCCCACGATTTTAGATTCAGTATACACAGTTTAATATTGTATGAACCGATATATTTACTTACATTAACATTAGATTCTTAGGAAAAAATGATGTCAATTATATATAGTACATCGGTTTGGGTAAAATAATGATGTCCAGTACCTAGTATTATTATCGAATCATGAAAAAAAAAACGATGTCCGTAGATTTTCGTAACATCGGTTTTCTTGTCTTCATCAATGGCAATACTTATACTGGACATCGATCTCTATCTAAAACGCGATGTGCACTAGTTTGTGGCACATTGATTCCAACATAGTAATTCAATGTCCTGTGGTTAATGGGACATTGATTTTCATTTTGGAGCTGATGTATTTTTCTTAGTAGACATTAGTTTTTATGGTTATAACTGATTTTAAACTTTATATATAGACATCATGTTCTTTAGAGAGGATGATGTCCACAAAATATGTAGCTGCTTCTAGAAAATGCAATCCACAGTTGACAAGAGAAATTTAAATATTGGGATATTCTTTTAATTTCATGAAGACTAGTTTGGTCTTTGTTTGCTACTCCACGTTATTCACAAGATGGGAAGCTTCCACCCATTGATTTTGGTATGATGCCTATATATATGTAGTATTTAGCAAGCATCTGACAAGCATAGAAAGAGCTTGTGGTTTGTGCATGACAGTGAGAGCGAGAGAGAGAGAGAGAGAAGTGTTAAGAGGAAAATTCTCTTAGGTGAAATATTGTGTTTTTTGGTATTCTATGAGTCTAGGTGAACAAGGGTTTTGAGATTTAATTCATGTATCTTGTACTAGTTTTTCTTTAATCATCCATTTAAGTTTGAATGAACGCTCTTTTTCTTTGGTTTTATTATTTACCACTTGCTAATAGCCCTTTTCTTTTGCCCAGTAAAAAGAATTTTTAGTTCGACATCTTACATATGAAGGAGCAGAGATTGTTTTTATTACAAGAAATGTTGATTTACGATAATGTTGTAAAAACAGGGAAAGTTGAGGAAAGACAGTTTTCTCACTTTCTGCAGTAGTCAAGTTGTTATACTACTTTAGCAGGGACCAGAGTGTGAACTCCTATCAGAGGCAAGTCAGTACTCTAATACAAATTAAGTATTTGAATTGAAGTCAAGTTGACTTTGTAATTGCAGTGTATATAACTAGCAATTCTGAATTTTGGATCTCATACTTGCACAAAGCTTGAAGCCTTTGCAATTTGACTTCATAGTTCATATTCAACTTCAAGCTTGTGTTGGTGACATACTAATGGGGAAGATGTGCTGTTCGAGAGACAATGACGAAGGTATTCTTAACCTCACGACTGTGCTCGTGGTGATTGTTGTAGCTCTTGTGGTTATGACTGTGTTTTCCCCTCAACCGCGACGTGGAGTTGTTGCTATATATCGCTGCTATTGATCCAGGCATTTTTCTTAAGACATCAACATTGTTGCTCTATTGTTTCATACTTTTAGTATTGTTTGAATTTGATGTAAATCATGTAATATGTATGTTGAGGTCTCGGAGTTGTGATGAATTTTTCTTGTGTAATAAGAGACATACTTTAGTAATAAGAAATTGTTTTCATGTGCATTCTGAAGTTCCTTTCCTTATTATCCAACATTCTAACTTCACAAATCTCAGTAAATTTCGATTTTTTTAGTGAACAAATGGATTGGCAAACTAAGAGAACCAATAGTATGTTGAGAGTACGAGTTTATAAGAGTTTGGGCCACTCACGGGCTCCACGTCACCCAATATAAACACGTGTATGACTTGAAAATTCGCCACACGTGCGGGGGCGTGTTGAGAGTATAAATCCCACATGGGAAAAATAGGACATTGCCTATGAGTTTATAAGGGTTTGGGTCACTCCATCCATTGCCAATTAGTTTTGGAGCATCCAGATTAGAGAGAACATCGGGGTTTCCTCAATATTCCATGGTAATATTAGAAAATCTTAAATCTCAAATGGTTGATCGAGGTTTGCCCCTCAAGTTTGAACTTTCTTGGTCTTCAAAAACTTGCTTCAACTAATATTTGTATTCAACTTTTCTTAGTTGACGGGCTAAACTTGGCTTTCAAAAGCATGACAAACTTTTCTAGCTTAGTTGACGGATATTTGTATTCAACTTTTCTTAGTTGACGGGCTAAACTTGGCTTTCAAAAGCATGACAAACTTTTCTAGCTTAGTTGACGGGCTAAACTTGGCTTTCAAAAGCATGTCATGATGAACAGAATCTTCTAGTTGATTCTAATCTTGGAGGAAAAGTCTACTGGCTAGCTACGTTTAGTTCCTTGTAAATCTAATGACACCTTACAGAAAGGACATTAATTAGCTAATCCACATGACAGAAAGGACATTAATCAGTATGAGTGAAAAATTGCTTCTAGACCAATATATTAAGAACCAACTAATCCACATGCTTAATGAAGTTCACACTTGAACACCAGATCCCGGAGACGGTGGACTATTCGAATTGAATATACCAATCCATGAACTCTCTTTTAGTACTGATGAGGATAAAAAGTCCAGAAAACCAACTATGACTACAGTAGGAAAGAACACGTACAATTTAACTGGTACCATACCAGGGGCATAAGCAGGCAGCCATAATTTCTAAAACTTAAATATGAGAGCCATAATCTCTAAAACTTGCTTCTATACACATGGCCAGGGTAGATCCTATACCAGCAAGAGAATCAGTACGCTGCTCACAAAATACATGGACCATGCTACAACTTCGAAATACATCCATCGGAAGCTTGCAAGAATTCAGAATACAACAAAAGGGATGCCTATCACAAACCTTGGAAAGAATTAAGTAAACTAATCCATTTGAATAAAACTCTAATTCAAGAAGAGTCCCCAAAGCTCAGTATCCAAAACCAATTTTATCCCACTATTTGCTGTAAATCATTTGAACAGGGCCCATTAGAATCTGTAATTACAGCCCCAGCAGTCCAGCACAGATAGTACCATTACAACTGGCTGCCTCTGTTAGTAATCAATCTTTGAAGATAAGACAAAGATTGAATTAAGGAGAAGTCACGTATCAAAAAAAATTAAGGAGAAGTCACACCCCATAGAGTTCCATATTTTGAAACAAGTAGCACATGCACCTCCTGAAAAAGTTATCAAGGGACTCGATGTGAAGTTTGCGGTGATGGCAAATGGATCAGTTGTAAGCCTTCTTCAGTGACATCAGTAGGAATCTTGCTATGAATGACTACCCAAAGTATGAGAACTGCCTGAAGAAACGCCATTTCCAAGTATCAACACCAGCAAATGAGGAAAAGTATCACCACCGAACTTGGATGGTGGACAAGGAATTCAGGATCCAGGAGAGGGCGGGGGATCTGTTCCTCTTCTCTTTCGAATCTGTTCGAGATCGTAACAAAGTATTACGGGGAGGAGTCTGGTGTTATGATCGCGCCCCCGTGTGTTTTGCAGAGTATGATGGAGTCAAACCATTGATCGGAGCATAATTATGCGATAATAATGTTGGTAATTCCCATATTTACTTTGTTAGTTTATCATATTTTCTGGTTAATTTAGTTATTTTTATGTTTATTAGGTTTGCCAAAGCAAGGAAAGAAATATGAGCAAAAGGAAGGAGATATGTGCAAATAATGGAGAAGTGTGGAATCTTGATGAGTCAAGGAAGCATACGGCAACATGAAGAAAAAGATATTCAACAATTAATTCTCTTGGCTGCTCTTATTGGATAGAAGGATGTCATTGAATCCAAAATCAATCAGAACATTAATAAAGGAGCCTTCCGTGGAAGCCAAGGAATTAGAGTCCCAAAAGGAAAGAAGAAAAGAGTTACAAACTGAATAAAATCTCTCCTTGGACGTTCAAGAAACCTACCATCACACATACGGAAGAGGAGAGACGCACAAGAGCTGGAAAAGAAGAAGAATTACAACCATCACCGAAAACGATCGATCGCTGCCTGCCGACGATCGATCGCCAATCAGCTTTTTCCTATTTCTTGGTTTTTGTTGTCTTCTTTCTCCATGAACTCAACTGTGTTTTTGATTTCCATTATGTGTAACTAAATTTCCAGTAGCTAGGGGGCAGTTGAAGCCCCTAGACATGATCCACAACATGCTTTGACATTCAATTTGTTTTCCAATTAATAAAGTTGAGGTTTTGTTTACCGATTTCTCATTGATGAGTTCTATGTTTGTATGCTTTGGAGGCCTACTTAGTATGCATGCTAGGGTTCTAATACTTTGATTATTTGATGCCTGGATCAATAGTTGGATTCCTCAAATTGTCTAGAGAAGTAATTGGTGGTTTTCACTATCAAGTAGACAAAACCCTAGGTTTAGCAAGGCTCTAAGTTATTTGCGATACCTAGCGATTGCTCAAACTCTTTTCAAACTTAATGATCTCTGCATGTTTAATCTAATAAACGTACCTTTAGGTTGCATTGCTTGGGAATAGTCTAGGTGTAGAGCACTTCCTGCCTAGCGTACAAAGTAAGAAAGAGTAATAGGTTGTGTTCAAGCGTACCGAGCCAATCTGAGCGTCTTCAACTAAGTTAAGTGGAAGTAAATTGGACAAAGTGTGTTGTGTGTGATTGTTGGAGGTGGATACTTCCTTCCTAGCTAGTTTCATCATCTTGATATCAACCAATCTCAAATCTGTCTCAGTTTCGTTTCTCCTTCTGTTCTCTGTTTTAACGTATTTTATTCTCATAGTAAACTAACTCCAAAAATTCCCAAATTTTGTGTGCTGGACGCCTTGTGTGTCTAGTACGTCTCTGTAAATTTTCATATTTTTCTGGGTTGTTTTGGTTAGGATTTTAGTTTGTTTTCCGACTGCTGTTCAGTAGGAACTGCAGTCACGTTTTGTGACTTTTGTTGAAGCTTTTAGTTTAACTTAATCCTCTGCGGGAGACCCTTATTTCCCTATATTACAATCGACATATTTGCAGGAGAATAAGGAAAATCAATAGCTATAAATTCAGCTATCAATTTTTGGCGCCGTTGCCGGGGATTACTTTTATTCTAATTGCTTTTACTAGTTTGTTTAATTTGATTTTTGTGTTAGTTTCTTACTTAGTATTTCTTTGGTTTGTGTTTTCAGGTGTATGCTTACTCGTAGAACTGCTCAAGGCAATCTTACCCCCTTGGATTCAGAGATAGAACGCACTTGCAAGTCGAATAGGAAGCAAACGAAGGGAACTAGTTTGCCAATTCACGACACAACGGCGGGTTCTACTTCTTCACAAGGGGAGGAGGACGAGAAAACACCACCAAACTCACCTGCACATTCAACTCACGAGGACAAAGAGGAACCCCCAAGACGCGACATGGCACTGAAGGATGCTTTTGTTCCTACAGCTTCGGAATCCCCCTCATGCATAGCTTACACACCACCGGGCAATCAAGCCTTCTCCATTCCTGTGCAGCTCCTGAACTCACTGCCTAAGTACTCGGGCACACCATCTGAGGATCCTAATGTTCACATTAGGGAATTCTTAGATATTTGCAAGCTGCAAACCATTCAGAACATCCAACCAGAAGGACTTAGGTTACTTCTATTTCCCTTTTCTTTAAAAGATGATGCAAAACGTTGGTTGTACTCGTTACCTGCAGGTATCATCACAACTTGGGATGAAATGGTTAAGAAGTTTTTGAAACAATATTTCCCCGCTCAACTGACAAAACGACTAAGGAGGGAGATTCAAAACTTCACTCAAAAGGATGGAGATACACTATATGAAGCATGGGAGGAATTTCAGGAGTTGCAGAGGAAGTGTCCCCATCACAACTTCAGTCTGAATGACCTTGTCCAATTTTTCTATGATGGGTTGGACATAGCCAATAGGGGCAGCGTTGATTCTGCGTGTGGAGGGACTTTCATGAATAAAACCGGTCAAGAAGCATATAATCTGATTGATGATTTGGCCGACAACAATAGACAATTCTACACAAGGGATAAACGTACAAGAGGACGTGGAGTGTATGAAGTTGATTCAAGGAACCAAATGGTGGCTGTGGAAAGAAAGCTCGACATGTTAATGAATGCCTTAGGCAATGGCATTAAAGCAACACCTCAGGTATGCTCTATTTGTTCCTATTCTGATCATACTACTGATAGATGTCCTATGTCTGCTATGTCTGAGGAACAGGTGAATTACATGGGGCAACAAAGGCCCAAATATGACCCTTACTCGAACACGTACAATCCGGGATGGAAGGATCACCCAAACTTCCGTTGGGGCGGTAATGACAACGTGCTTCGACATACTCAAGGCGTCTACAATGGACCACCTGGATTCCAACAAGGGGCCAAGCAGCAAGTCTATCAACAAAATCCTCCTCAACAATCCTCAAGCAAGTCCTTGGAAGAACTAGTGAAGGAGATGGCTTTGAACACTGCATCATTCCAAAAGGACACTGCATCCTTCATACAAGAGGCAAGATCTCAACTCAAAGAGCATGGTCAATCCATCAAGAATTTGGAAAGACAAGTTGGGCAACTTGCAACAGAGATGCAAACTAGACTTCCTGGCACCCTCCCTAGCACAACCGTTCAAAATCCAAGGGATGGACGTCGGGCTGAGCTTAATGCAATCACTCTAAGGAGTGGTAGACAATTGGAAGAAATCTCTGGGCACCAAAGAACATCCAAGAAAGATCAAGAAGAGAAGGAGGCGCAGAGAAGTTCAAGGGAGGAAGAGAGAATCGTCCCTGGAGAGAAAACGATCGATCTCGGCCATCTAAACGATCGATCGTTTATGACCTCAGAAGCCAAACGATCGATCTCTCCAATCCCAACGATCGATCTCACGGGGGTTGATCAGAATGTTCATGTTTCTTCCCTTCCAAAGGTAAAAGATCCTAATCCTCCTAAGTTGGTTACTTCATGTATTCCTTTCCCTCGCAGGTTCATGAGCTCCAAGAAAGAGCAAGAAGAGAAGGATGTCTTGGAAACTTTTCGTAAAGTCCAAGTTAACATCCCTCTCTTAGATGCTATAAAGCAAATACCGCGATATGCTAAATTTCTCAAGGAGTTGTGCATTAACAAACGGAAGTACAAGGAGAAGGAAACTGTTGCTCTAAGTGAAGAAGTATCCGCTGTGCTCTTGAGAAAGCTACCTCCTAAGTTGAAGGATCCCGGAAGGTTTACAATCCCTTGCACCATTGGGGATAAAAGGTTCGGTAAGGCTTTATTAGACTTAGGTGCTTCAATTAATCTAATGCCTTTCTCTGTCTATGAGTCTTTGAATCTAGGTGAGCTCAAATCAACACCGGTAACTATCCAATTAGCGGATCGCTCAATAGCTCTTCCTAAGGGTCTTGTGGAGGATGTCTTGGTTCAAGTTAATCATTTGATATTCCCCGCGGATTTCTTTGTGCTTGACATGGAACCCGAGCCTGTGCCATATGACTTACCACTCATTCTTGGTCGTCCATTCTTGAGGACTGCTCGCACAAAGATAGATGTCTTCGAAGGAACCTTGACCATGGAATTCGATGGAGATGTTATAAGCTTCAATATCTTTGAAGCTATGAGGTACCCTAGTGACATTCATTCCTGTTTTTCTATCGATGCTCTTGAATTTTTAGTGCAGGACACATTTGAAGCAAGTGTGGGGGAAGACCCACTCAAGAAAACATTGGAACTTGGTTTAAGCTCCCAGAAACGATCGATCGCAGGGAATGCAGCGATCGATCGTTTGTCGTCTGCCATAAAAATCGCTGCTTCTTCTTCTATGGTTTTTGATGATGAATTGCTTGAAATAGCTGCTGCCCTTGATGCTCCACCTTATATCCCAGCTAAGTTTAACTCTAAATTCATTCCTCTTCCATTAACTGATGAAAAACTTGCTCCTTCTGTGATCCAGGCACCCAAATTAGAACTGAAACCATTGCCCGAACACTTGAAGTATGCCTTTTTGGGAGAGAATGAGACATTACCAGTCATCATTGCAGCCAATCTTTCTATGAATGAGGAAGAGAAATTGGTGAGAGTTCTAAGGGAACACAAATCAGCAATTGCATGGAGCATAGCAGATATAAAGGGAATAAGCCCTTCCATGTGTATGCATCGAATTCTCTTAGAAGAAGGCACCAAACCATCAAGAGAGGCCCAAAGACGTCTCAATCCGCCTATGATGGAGGTAGTCAAGAAGGAGGTTCTCAAACTCCTTGATGTGGGCATCATTTATCCCATCTCTGATAGCGAATGGGTGAGTCCGGTCCAAGTTGTACCTAAGCGTTCTGGCATCACAGTTGTGAAGAATGAAGACAATGAATTGGTTCCAACCCGAGTTCAAACCGGTTGGAGGGTTTGCATTGACTACCGCAAACTCAACACGACTACACGTAAGGACCATTTTCCTTTGCCTTTTATTGATCAGATGTTGGAAAGACTTGCAGGTCATGCATACTATTGTTTCTTGGACGGATACTCCGGCTACAATCAAATTGCTATTCACCCGGAGGACCAAGAAAAGACAACTTTCACATGTCCTTTTGGGACATTCGCATACCGGAGGATGCCTTTTGGTCTATGCAACGCCCCTGCGACATTCCAAAGGTGCATGATGAGCATATTTTCTGATATGGTTGAAAAGATCATCGAGGTCTTCATGGACGATTTTTCTCTCTACGGTGACTCTTTTGATTCTTGTCTATTTAATCTATCTTTAGTTCTTAAGAGATGTCAAGAAACTAATCTTGTTTTAAACTGGGAAAAGTGTCATTTTATGGTGCAACAAGGTATAGTTTTGGGTCATATTATATCTGCTAAAGGGATAGAAGTAGACAAAGCAAAGATAGATCTTGTACGCTCCTTACCACCTCCCACATCCGTGAAGGAGGTGCGTTCTTTTCTTGGTCATGCAGGTTTCTATCGACGTTTCATCAAGGACCACTCGAAGATCACAAGACCATTATGTCGACTACTTCAAAAAGATGTCCCTTTTGTCTTCGACAAGGAGTGCATGGAGGCATTTGAGAAGCTGAAGAAGATGTTGACTGAGGCCCCTGTTATCATGCCACCGGATTGGAGCCTTCCCTTTGAGCTTATGTGTGATGCATCTGATTATGCCGTGGGAGCTGTGTTGGGCCAAAGAGTTGAAAAGATCCCTCATGTTATTTACTATGCGTCAAGGACGCTCAACGATGCCCAACTCAATTATTCCACCACAGAAAAAGAACTATTAGCCGTTGTGTTTGCTTTGGAAAAGTTTCGTTCATATCTTTTGGGTACTAAAGTTATTGTTTTCTCTGATCATGCAGCCCTTAGGTACCTACTTACAAAGAAGGAAGCAAAGCCTCGGTTAATTAGATGGATTCTCCTCCTTCAAGAATTCGATTTGGAGATCAAGGACAAGAAAGGATGTGAGAATGTGGTAGCTGATCATTTGAGTAGGTTGGTGCATAGTTCGAAGGAGGAAGAAGATGCACTACCATTGAAGGAAACTTTCCCAGACGAGCAATTGTTTGAAATACAAAAATTGGGATCAGAAGGAAAAACGATCGATCTCAGCCTTTCTAGCGATCGATCGTTGGCTCATACAGAGAGGTCAGAAAGCAAAACGATCGATCTCGCCCATTTCAACGATCGATCGTTTTCAGGTTCAGAAAGCAAAACGATCGATCTCACCGTCCAAACGATCGATCTCGCCAGGAACCCAAAATTTTCTTCTTCTTCTTTTGAGCCATGGTTCGCAGACATCGTCAATTATAAGGCAACCAAGCTAGTTCCGGAAAATTTCACTCGAGCTCAAAAGGATAAGTTGATCAAAACCTCAAGGCAATATGTTTGGGATGAGCCATACTTATGGAAGTTTTGCGCAGATCAATTGGTAAGAAGGTGTGTCCATGAATCTGAATTTCATTCTATACTAACCTTTTGCCATACTTATGCTTGTGGAGGACACTTTGGAGCAAAAAGGACTGCCTTGAAGGTCCTTGAATGTGGATTCTATTGGCCTACATTATTCAAGGATGCTTATCTCTTTTGCAAGACATGTGATAGATGTCAACGTACAGGTAACTTGGGTCCAAGGGATCAAATGCCTCAAACTCCAATCATAAGTGTTGAAATATTCGATATTTGGGGCATTGATTTCATGGGTCCATTCCCTTCTTCATATGGCTTTCTTTACATTCTACTTGCAGTTGATTATGTGTCTAAATGGGTAGAGGCAAAGGCCACCCGGACTAACGATGCTAAAGTGGTTTCAGATTTTCTTAAAGCTCACATCTTTTCTAGATTTGGGACCCCAAGAGCCATAATCAGTGATGGTGGATCGCATTTTTGCAATAGGACCTTTGAAGCTCTCCTTCGGAAGTACAATATCACCCACAAAGTGTCTACACCATATCATCCCCAAACAAGTGGGCAAGCGGAAGTGTCCAACCGTGAAATCAAGCAAATCTTAGAGAAGACTGTGGCACCAAATAGGAAGGATTGGAGCTTGAGATTAGATGACGTCTTATGGGCTTATAGGACTGCCTTCAAGACACCCATTGGCATGTCGCCCTTCCGAATTGTTTATGGTAAGCCATGCCACTTACCCGTGGAGTTGGAACATCGAGCATGGTGGGCGGTAAAGAAATTTAACATGGACTTGGACGTTGCGGGCTTGCATAGAAAACTTCAGCTGAATGAGCTTGAGGAAATCCGCAATGAAGCTTATGAGAGTGCTAAGATATACAAGGAGAAGACTAAGGCATTTCATGACAAGATGATAATGAGGAAGACTTTTGTTGTTGGACAAAAAGTCCTTCTTTTCCATTCCCGCCTTAAATTATTTCCTGGTAAGCTTCGTTCACGTTGGATTGGTCCATTCGTTGTTACTAATGTGTTTCATCATGGTGCAGTAGAAATTCAAAGTAACAAGACCGGAATGAAATTCAAGGTCAATGGCCATCGACTCAAACCTTACTATGAGTCATTTGTGGAGCAAGCAGTGGAGGATGTACCCCTCCATGAACCCCCTCCCCTTGAGTAAATCTCTTGGTACACGTCAGGCTGGAAGGACGTTAAAACAAGCGCTTGTTGGGAGGCAACCCAAACTTTTTCGTTTTTAATTTGATTCTTGTTAGTTCGTTTTAATGTGTTTTGTGAGTGTGCAGGTGTACCCATTAAGAAAGGCTAGGAAGTTTTCCTTTCCTGCTCGAAAACAGAGTGCTGGCTGCGCAGTCAGTCGACTTTGGCTGGCTACCGTTTTTAGCTCCGATGGAACCAGGAGACGTGCCATATATGCATAGAAAGCTCTCTGAGTCTAGTTTCTGTACGATTTTACAGAACTGGATTCGGAGTTCTGCTGCGTTCCCAGTTACGATTTGAATACAGAAAGGTCAGTCCAGCAAAACAGGAACCTGCGCAACTTTGCGACCTTTTGGAGTCCATATAGCACGGAGCTTCCATTGTGGAAGTCAAGGCCTTGTGCCTTGCAGATGGTGTCTAATTTCAGTCCTCTCCAAAGGTCGTGAGCAGCTGGAGGTCTACAAGGGGGAGCTTTTCTATAACCTTTCTTATCTTCCTACTTGCCCTCTTTTGGATTTTCTTTCTCTATGCTTACCTGGTGCATTGTGCGTTATATTGCCATACATTGAGGACAATGTCTAGTTTAAGTGTGGGGGAGGGAAATACAAATTTGTCAATTTGTTTTTGAGTCATTCTTTTGTTTAAATTTCTCTTAAAAAAAAAAAAAAAAAAAAGAGTCTAGTTTTAGGTTTTATTTTTCTTTGAGTCTTAGGAGTCTTCCAACTCTATGATGAGCATGAACTTTCGGATTTATATGTTGGTCACAAAAGGATTGCAGGCACGTGTTGGATTCTTGATTTCAAATAATTGTTAATAGATTTTGATGATTATTGTGTTTGATTTATATACATTGATGGTTGGATTAATGTAACACTTGAGAATTGATGGATGCATGCTATGACAGGTTAAACTTGATTTAAACCCTTGTGAGCTTTTGAGCCTGTATATGTGCTATTTCTTTTCTGAGTGCTTAGTATAGAATCATCTTATTTTCTTGACGAGGATTTTGCATGATCTCATCTTTTATTCATCTTGGTTGAGACTCGGATTCGACTTGCATATTTTATAAGGACAAATGCTAGAACTTGCCCCAAAGCCTCTTGAAGCGTATGGTTGAATTGCATGATGGATGGGAAGGGATAAAGGCACTAGGATTACCACCATAGCCAAATTAACCTGTGTCCCTTTTATGCACACAAGATGTGCAATCCCCTAGTTAACCCCCTTGAGCCTAATTAAGCCTTTTTGTTTCATCACCCACAAATTCCTTAACCCTAAGCTTAGTATAGATATATCCTTACCCTATCCTACGGAATTAGTGGAGCAAATATTTTTAGAGATATATGTATGTTCAAGGTACTTTTGTAAGCAAGTGTGGGGGAGTTCATTGTACATCGATCCAAGGAAGAAAGAAAAAAAAAAAAATATGTGATAGCCGAAAAAGAAAAGAGAGAGAAGAAATGCTTGAAAAGAAAAATCAAAAGAATCGAAAAGCAAAATACTTCCTTGGATTTGATATATTCATGTTGTAGTTGTTGAGGTTAGAATGAAGCAAAGGCCCAAAAAGATGACATCTGGCCTTGAAAAAAAAAATTCTTTGCTTCATGTTCGAAGATTGATTACCTTGAAGAGTTTCAAGATTCTTTTATCTCTCGTGTTCTTCTAGTGCTCCACTAGGTTCTTAGGATCTTTGAATTTTCCTATCCTTTCTTTCGTTTAACCTTAACCCTTGGCCCCATCATAACCTTGAATAAAGACCTTTTTGATCTTTGAAGTTGTGCATTCGATTTGTGGAGACTTGTGTGGAGGGGTGAGCATATGGTGTCACTGGCCTTTCGTCCGAGTTTTGGCATTCCATTCATGGGATCATAAGTAAAAAAAAAAAAAAAAAAAATTTCAGAAAAAGCCTTTCTTTCTTGTTATCATATGTGAGCTATTTGTTTGTCTTATTACATCATTCCTCTCACATATAACTTGAGTGAAATATATGCTTATACATCAAGTCAGAAAATCATGAGTGAAAAGAAATTGAGAGCATCTTTGTGAGAAATTGAGTTGACGCTTGTTTGACCCATGAATAAGTTGGTTCTCCTTTGTTGCACTAGTTTGATTGTTCATGTATTATAACTTTAGCACTATGGTCATCAAAATAAATTAGCTTTTAAGTGAGGTTGTGAATTCTGACATATGATTGCTTGAATCTTGTTGACCATACTTGTGGGCATTATAAGTTCTCTGAGATGTTTGGAAGACATTAGGTCTGTGTCTTTTGTTCTAGTTAGTTCTTTGTTTGCTAGGGACTAGCAAAGCTTAAGTGTGGGGGTATTTGATCGGAGCATAATTATGGGATAATAATGTTGGTAATTCCCATATTTACTTTGTTAGTTTATCATATTTTCTGGTTAATTTAGTTATTTTTATGTTTATTAGGTTTGCCAAAGCAAGGAAAGAAATATGAGCAAAAGGAAGGAGATATGTGCAAATAATGGAGAAGTGTGGAATCTTGATGAGTCAAGGAAGCATACGGCAACATGAAGAAAAAGATATTCAACAATTAATTCTCTTGGCTGCTCTTATTGGATAGAAGGATGTCATTGAATCCAAAATCAATCAGAACATTAATAAAGGAGCCTTCCGTGGAAGCCAAGGAATTAGAGTCCCAAAAGGAAAGAAGAAAAGAGTTACAAACTGAATAAAATCTCTCCTTGGACGTTCAAGAAACCTACCATCACACATACGGAAGAGGAGAGACGCACAAGAGCTGGAAAAGAAGAAGAATTACAACCATCACCGAAAACGATCGATCGCTGCCTGCCGACGATCGATCGCCAATCAGCTTTTTCCTATTTCTTGGTTTTTGTTGTCTTCTTTCTCCATGAACTCAACTGTGTTTTTGATTTCCATTATGTGTAACTAAATTTCCAGTAGCTAGGGGGCAGTTGAAGCCCCTAGACATGATCCACAACATGCTTTGACATTCAATTTGTTTTCCAATTAATAAAGTTGAGGTTTTGTTTACCGATTTCTCATTGATGAGTTCTATGTTTGTATGCTTTGGAGGCCTACTTAGTATGCATGCTAGGGTTCTAATACTTTGATTATTTGATGCCTGGATCAATAGTTGGATTCCTCAAATTGTCTAGAGAAGTAATTGGTGGTTTTCACTATCAAGTAGACAAAACCCTAGGTTTAGCAAGGCTCTAAGTTATTTGCGATGCCTAGCGATTGCTCAAACTCTTTTCAAACTTAATGATCTCTGCATGTTTAATCTAATAAACGTACCTTTAGGTTGCATTGCTTGGGAATAGTCTAGGTGTAGAGCACTTCCTGCCTAGCGTACAAAGTAAGAAAGAGTAATAGGTTGTGTTCAAGCGTACCGAGCCAATCTGAGCGTCTTCAACTAAGTTAAGTGGAAGTAAATTGGACAAAGTGTGTTGTGTGTGATTGTTGGAGGTGGATACTTCCTTCCTAGCTAGTTTCATCATCTTGATATCAACCAATCTCAAATCTGTCTCAGTTTCGTTTCTCCTTCTGTTCTCTGTTTTAACGTATTTTATTCTCATAGTAAACTAACTCCAAAAATTCCCAAATTTTGTGTGCTGGACGCCTTGTGTGTCTAGTACGTCTCTGTAAATTTTCATATTTTTCTGGGTTGTTTTGGTTAGGATTTTAGTTTGTTTTCCGACTGCTGTTCAGTAGGAACTGCAGTCACGTTTTGTGACTTTTGTTGAAGCTTTTAGTTTAACTTAATCCTCTGCGGGAGACCCTTATTTCCCTATATTACAATCGACATATTTGCAGGAGAATAAGGAAAATCAATAGCTATAAATTAAGCTATCAACCATTGCATGAAATCCAATTCAAGCATCTCCGAGTTTGGGCTAGGGTTTTTGGAATACCACCTCTTTATGAAGAGTCTGAGAATCTCACACTGATTGGGAACCTCCTTGGGGGTTTTTTGGATTATGATAAGAAGGAGTTTAAGAAAGGATTGAATAGGATTTTATTCTCCCATGATGTGTCCAAACCAATCTTGCTTGAACGTAAAGTCTATTTGGATGTTGGTGTCGAACCGATTCTTCAGTTTCACTTTGAACATCTGCAAGGGAGATGCTCGCAGTGTGGACTTGTCACTCATGCCGGAATTGCTTGTGCGGAACCGTGTATGGCAAACCCTACTCCTAGGGTTTTGCATTTTCCTGGACCATCGGCATCTGGAGGTTCGTTCTCTTTCTCGGCAAAGGACAAGACTGATCTTTTCACTGCCTCTTCTTCCATCCCTTTGAAGAGGAAACCCGTTATTCGTCGTTTGGAGAGGCCAATTTCCCCTACTTCTCCTTCGGTCCCTGCAGGGGATGTTACTGAGACTGCTGCTCCTTTGGAGCACGAGTTGGAGAAGGACCAGAGTCCCACGATCGAACCTCCCATAGAGACTGTTGATTTGGATGGTTCTGCAGGTATGCAGTTGGTTCAAGATGCTGGTTTGTCTTCTACGAAACGAAATCTTACCAGTGTGGGTAACCCTTCCCCCAAGAAATTCAAAACTATATTGGGTGGAAAAATTCCAACCCTGCAGGCTGATGCGTTGGGATTGATTGAAGATGATAGTGATGTTGTTTTGCTAACTTTGAAGAAGAAGACTGGTAGGCCTCTTGGCAGCAAGAATAAGATTCAGCGCACTAGTACGAAGACTAAGGGTAGTCTTCTAAAGCTCACCTATCCTTCACCTACTGGATCTGCTTCCAGCCCTAGAGATAAGGGCAAAGGAAAACTTTAATTTCATGGTTTTTCCTTTTTGCCTAATGCTAGAAAGTAGGGTCTTCTACTACTTTCATCTTTGTTTTTTAGTTGTACACCAATTGAGGTCTCTAGGCGACTAGATTACTGCTTCCTGGGAGGTTGGTAGAGAGGGTTTTGTTTCTTGTTTTTAGGCTCAATAAGTGAGCGCATGTGTTTTCTAATGAGGGTACCTGTCTTTTGTTAGTTTGCTCATATCATTTATGATTTTGGTATGAGACAGCATCTGATGTACGTGTCTTCTGGCCAATGATATATCAATGAAAGTATCTATTTCCTCAAAAAAAAAAATGAGGAAAAGTAAGATAGTGTTTAAGTAAAATAGATTCGAGAGAGAATGTAGAGAGAATTGTATATTATTATTGAGAATAGGAGCCCTATATATAGGGATTACAAAGTACTAGTTCTAATGTTACAAGGAATACCAATCCGTGTAGGATTGAGAAATCTAGAACCTTCTCTCCTATTGCTACTCCTAGTTTGATAAGGCACACTAAATCGATATTCCTTCAACACTCCCCCTTGTGCCGCTTCAAACTTGGTGGTGACGCTTCATCCGTTGCCTCGTTAAAAACCTTGCCAGGTAACAAAAACCCTGTGGGATAAAAATAACCCTGGTCGAAGGACAAAAAGAGCACAACACGTCCTTCACTCTTCGAGATCGAACATGTAGACATCATAACTCCCCCTGATGTCGATATCTCCCCCTGATTGCTACAATCGTGGGAGTTCGGATAACTTTCTCAATCCGATGCTCTTCACATGTTTCTCGAAGGCGGATTTAGGTAACGACTTAGTGAATAAGTTCGCTACATTATCCTCTGATCGGATTTGATTCACTTCAATCTTTAGAAGTGATTGTTGTTGCTGATTATAAAAGAACTTAGGCGATATATGCTTGGTGTTGTCGCCCTTGATGAAACCTAACTTCATTTGTTCAATACAAGCTGCATTATCCTCATAAATGCATGTAGGTTCATCCGTGGTAGACTTCAAACCACAACTTCCTTGAATATGTCTTATTATAGACCTTAGCCATATACATTCTCGTACGGCTTCATGTAGAGCAATAATCTCTGCATGATTTGAGGAAGTAGCAACAAGGGTCTGTTTTGTAGACCTCCAAGA
This sequence comes from Rosa rugosa, assembly GCF_958449725.1. Classification (NCBI taxonomy): domain Eukaryota; kingdom Viridiplantae; phylum Streptophyta; class Magnoliopsida; order Rosales; family Rosaceae; genus Rosa; species Rosa rugosa. The sequence goes on along the minus strand of NC_084824.1, from coordinate 18,752,710 downwards.
TATCACAGTGCTTCCCATGGTAAAGACATAACCCGTTTGGGAGCGACCTTTGTGAGGGTCAGAGAGGTACCCTGCATCAGCGAAACCCATCAAAACATCATTGTCGTTTTGATGGAAGGGGATAGGGTGAGGCCGGCCACCATGGGTGGCGGTGGCTCCATGCCTAATGGGGTCCGATCCCATTCTTCCGTCATTCCTCTTCTCTCTGTAGGGATAAAATAGGCCCATATCAATCGTACCTCTTAGGTATCGAAAGATTGTCTTTACACCAATCTAATGGCGGCGTGTTGGCGCAGAGTTATGTCGAGCTAACAAGTTCACTGCAAATGAGATATCCGGTCTTGTGCATTGAGCTAAGTACAATAATGCGCCTATTGCACTTAAATAGGGCACTTCGGCCTCTAATGGTTCTTCGTCCTCATCCTTTGGACGAAACGGATCTTTTCCGGGCTCAAGACTACGACCGATCATGGGAGTACTCACAGGCTTTGCTTTATCTTCATTAAAGCGCCTTAGGATTTTCTGAGTATATGCAGACTGATGGATCAAAATCCCATCACTACGGTGCTCGAGTTCTAAACCGAGACAAAACCGTGTTTTCCCAAGATTTTTCATCTCAAATTCGGATTTCAAATATTTAGCAGTTTCCTTGAACTCATCTAGAGTTCCAATTAGGTTCATGTCATCGACATAAACTGCTACGATTGCAAATCCGGAACTTGTTCTTTTAATGAACACGCATGGGCATAATTCGTTATTAATATATCCCTTCCCAATCAAGTAGTCACTTAGACGGTTATACCACATCCGTCCGGATTGTTTTAATCCATATAGTGAGCGTTTTAACCTTATTGAAAACGCGCTCCGTGGTTTAGAGCCACTTGATTTGGGTAATTGAAGTCCATCTGGAACCTTCATATATATCTCTGAATCTAGATCCCCATAGAGATATGCTGTAACCACATCCATAAGCTGCATGTCAAGTTTTTCGGAAACTACCAAACTGACAAGGTAGCGGAACGTTATAACGTCCATTACGGGAGAATATGTCTCCTCGTAATCGATTCCAGGGCGTTGTGAGAAACCTTGCGCCACAAGGCGGGCTTTATATCTTACCACCTCATTTTTCTCATTACGCTTTCTAACAAAGACCCATTTATGGCCAACAGGCTTTACACTTGGGGGTGTCTGCGTTACAGGCCCAAATACCTGTCTCTTTGTTAGTGAATCCAATTCAACCTGGATCGCATCTTTCCATTTAGGCCAATCTGCTCTTCGTTGACATTCTTCAACAGAGCGAGGTTCGATATCATCATATTCTATAATTCCTTTTGCAATATGATATGCAAATGCATCATCAATCGCCATAGAATTTCTATCCATCATCTCATGTACACTAGTGTAATTTATGGAGATCTCTCTATTCTCTGGAGTTGGTTCTGACATTGGAGCGTCCCCCAATGATGTCTCTTGGACATAACCATAATCCGGAATATTCTCATGAGATGGATTATTCACATCGATGATTAATGGATTATTTTGTGCCAAACTCGCTTTCTTTCTTGGGCGAGAATCCATCAAACCTATGGCCCTCCCGCGCTACCTGGCAGGAGCCATGGGCCTAGCCAAAACGTCACCATCACTGTGAGAGGGGACGTTGGCGCCATGCTCATATCCTCTTGAGTTGGCGTCATGTCCTCTAGTTTTAGGGACATCAATCCTTGCAGGCACGTTTGCAGCAGGTATGTGTGATCTCGTCACTTTAGCGATATCAGAAAACGCATCAGGCATCGATTCTGCTACGTTCTGAAGATCGAGAATTCTCTGCACTTCAATTTCGGACTGTGCGGTTCGGGGATCAAGATGAGACAGAGTGGGGACAGACCACGACAATTCTTGTCGTTCTTGTTGAACATTTATGTTCTTATCTCCCCCTAACGACGGAAAGATTGTCTCATCGAAGTGACAATCCGCAAATCTTGCGGTAAAGAGATCGTCTGGCAAGGGTTCTAAGTAGCGGACAATTGTTGGAGAATCATTTCCAACATAAATGCCTAATCGTCGTTGAGGGCCCATTTTGGTGCGCTGTGGCGGCGCAATAGGCACATAAACTGCACACCCAAATATGCGTAAGTGTGAGACATTAGGCTCATACCCAGTCACCATCTGGGACGCAGAAAATGGTTGAGTGGCAGTGGGCCTCAGACGAATAAGCACAGCTGCATGCAATATTGCATAGCCCCAAGCAAAAATAGGGAGATTGGTGCGCATTACCAATGCCCTAGCGACCATTTGTAGTCGTTTAATGGCGGCTTCTGCGAGACCATTTTGGGTGTGAACATGAGGAACTGGATGTTCAACTTCAATCCCAATGGACATGCAATAATCATCAAAAGTTTTTGATGTAAACTCCCCAGCATTGTCTAACCTTATAGACTTAATAGGATGATCAGGGTGGTGAGCCCTTAACTTAATAATCTGTGCTAGGAGTTTAGCAAATGCAGCGTTCCTAGTGGACAATAGCATGACATGTGACCAGCGTGTCGATGCATCAACCAACACCATAAAATATCTAAATGGTCCGCATGGTGGTTGAATAGGTCCACAAATATCACCTTGGATTCTTTGCAAGAATGGTATATTTTCTTTGGTGTCCTTTGCATAGGATGGTCTCGATCCTAGCTTTGCTAAAGAGCAGGCTTTGCAGAACGAATGATGGGGTTTAGAAACAACCAATGAGGATTTTGGTTGAGCCACAAAATCACAAGTGACTTTAGAAGTAAAAGTTGGAGACAAAGGAGCCTTGGTGGCGTCAATGCCACCCTGAGGCCGCAGGGGAAAGGCGGCGCCGGCCAAGGATGGCCGGATTTGGGGGTGAACGGCGCCGTGAGGCGCAGGGGCTCCTTCGGTGTCCAAAAACCGAGTTTTACTTCTTTTCGTTCTGAAAAAAGGGATGTCCGTGTGAAGTCTTTAATATACGGATCATCATGTCACGACCTGGGTGTCCCAAACGGTCGTGCCAAAGCCTATATGTGTCGGAATCCCATAAATCATCTCGCAGGACATGGTTGGATTCAATGACTCGAATAGTGGTTGCGTACAACCCACTCGAGCGACACATAAGTTTCTCTAAGACTCGTTTATGTCCGTAGTCATTAGAGGCGATGCAAAGGAACTCTTGTCCATTCTCACAATGTGTTTCCACATGAAAACCATTGGCTCTTAAATATTTGAAGTAATAAAGTTCGAAAAATATGTCTACGACATGAGATAAAATAGATCGATACTTTATTAATAATAGCCAATGATTACATCAAAGTTTCGTGACCATAATCTAATCCAATATAAAAATCAAACTTTAGACAAATTGTAGTCACTCAATTCGTTCGGTAATTCCAATTAAATATGACCAGGGAAGTAGAGAGAGATGTCGGTGGAGCGAAGCTCTCTTAAATACCACTAATCTCAATTACTTTCCTAGACATCATACTTAATTGAGTACGCCTAGAGGAAAAGAGATAATCCAATAAGTCATTTTATTGATTAAAGCATAATTGCCATTACATAATTCTTGGAAATTAAAAGACTATGCTATATAAAAATCTGCGGCATTCTTTCTTCATCGCCAGATTTGAAGTCTTTTATGGCTCGATATCTTGATTACCATTGATCAGGTACTCCATAAAATACCAGGCCCACTATTATTAAGCCTTCGACAAATAGCAAAGTGAAGCAAAATTCTAAACCGTTGTTTCTTCAACGAACAGCCCCAATTCTGGGTTTTGCTTTAGATGCCAGGGCTCCTCGATTAAGTCTTCAACAAGAGAATTCCGCCTAAATTTTCTCTACAGCTTGTCGAATTCTTAATCAGGGAACCTTTGCATCTCCTATTTTGTCTTCGGATTAACATCATCGATCAAAACTTCATAGAATTCTCAAACCCAGGTATGCGGTTCTAATATATGCTCCTGTTTTCGATTATTCTGAAAAATTTAAATTCAAATAGCCTTGTTGAGGCCTATACATGTGATTGTTGCAGGTTGATTGTGTTTTGGTTGAGTTTTGTTTGCTTGTGATTGCTCTTTTGTTTGCTTAAGTAAGTCTCCTGTTGTTGTTAAAATCTCACAATGAAACCTTATTCATAATACTCGACCAAAACACTTAAAATGTGTTGATTCTGTTTTGGTTTAGGTCTTTTGCAGATAGTACTGTCGATAGCAGTCTCTTGTGAAAGATTTATACTAAAACATTAGTACTGGATTAACATCTTGTGACATCGATTTTAGTAGCTTGAATCCTTGCTCCATACAGGAGGTGTAAATGATTAGAGCTTCTGAGATAAATGTCAGCATATAACAAAGTCTAAAACTTGCCTTAAGAAGGTAACATGAACTGTTTTCTTGCCACTCCAGGTGTTAATATGTTCAAGATACCTACAGCTGAGTTTCTTAGATTTTGGGTATATGATTAATGTAAAATAAGTGTCAAAAGTCTTTTTGCCACTCTAGGTAAAACATGACACATTCAGCATTCATATAGGCACTTCATTCATTGCCTCTCCAGTTAACTAAATGCGCTGCTTACTAACAAAACTTCTAAAATTTTTCAGCTATGAATATGCTTTTTAATTGCAACCAAATGGAAACACTTAATGGTTCAAACTTTAAGAGATGGAAACAAGACCTAGAATTGTGTCTAGGATACAGTGATTATGAGCATGTCCCGCATGAAGATCCTCCAGCTGAGTTAACACTCACCAGTACTAGGGAAGCAAAAGATAAATATGCTCAGTGGCATAAACATAACAGAATGGCCCTAGTTATCATGAAAAGGTCCATGTCAGAAGCTGTCAAGGGAGGTATACCAGTTGCAAAACTAGCAAGGGAGTATTTTAAGAACATTGAAGAAAAGTATCAAGTGTCTGACAAGGCTGAAACTGGAGCATTAATGAATGCTCTTACTGGCATGAAGTTCGATGGAGTAGGGAGCATTAGGGAATACATTCTGAAGGGGACAGAAACTGCAGCAAAATTAAAGGCTTTAGGTGTCACCATTGATGATCCCTTTTTAGTTCACCTAATTCTGAATTCCTTACCCACACAATACTCTTAGCTAGAATGCAGCTACAACACACAGAAAGAAAAATGGAGTGTGAATGAGTTGATTTCAATGTGTGTGCAAGAAGAAGATAGAATTAAGAAGAGAAAAGGGGTAGCTATTAATCTGGTCAGCAAACCACAATTCAAGAAGAAAGCTTTTAAGTCCAAGTATTTTGCAGCATCTACCTCAAAAACACAAAATGAAGCAACTCAGGGATCTAACAACTTTAAGAATCAAAAGTCAAGTTCAGTTAAGTGTTTCTTTTGTCGTAAGCCAGGGCATGTTAAGAAAGATTGCAGAGGTTTTAAGGACTGGATGAGTAAGAAAGGTAATAATTTCAGTTTTCAAAATAACATTGTTTTTCATTTAGAGTCAAAAACTGTCAGTGTGTCTAGTAGCTCTTGGTGGTTTGATACTGCATCTCCAATTCATGTTATTACATCTATGCAAGGTTTTCTAAGAAAGAGGATTCCAAACAAGGATGAAGCTAGGATTAGCTCGGGGAATGGGAACCGAGTAGCTGTCAAGGCCATAGGAGTCATTAAACTTGTTTTTACTACTGGTTTTTCTTTAGATTTAGAAAATGTGTTTTGTATTCCTTCTATGCAAAGAAACCTGATTTCAGGCTCTCTTTTAGTCAAAAACAATGGCTGTACTTTTACAGGAATTAATAAAGGTTTAGATTTCTTCAAAAATTCTGATTTTATTGGTGATGCTTCTTTAATTGATGGTTATTGGCATATGAATTGCAGGAATTCTGTTGAAGTGTTTTTGACTGAAAAATCTGTTGGTTTTAAAAGGCCTAGACTGAATGAAAAATCTGCTTTTCTTTGGCATAAACGTTTGGGTCATATTTCAGAAGAAAGGCTGAAAATCTTAATCAAACAAAATGTTTTACCTTCTTTAGACTTTTCAGATTTCGGTGTTTGCATAGAATGTCTTAAGGGTAAAACCACCAATCTTAGGAAGAAAGGGTCAATTAGAAGTCAAGAGCTATTAGAACTTATTCACACTGACATTTGTGGTCCTTTTCCTCATAAAACCATCTGTGGAAATCAATACTTCATTACTTTTATTGATGACTTTTCTAGATATTGTCAAATTTTTCTTATTTCTGAAAAATCAAAAGCTCTGGAAGTTTTTAAAATTTTTAAAGCAGAGGCAAAGAAACAGCTGAACAGGGTTATCAAAGTTGTTAGATCAGATAGAGGTGGAGAGTTCTATGGCAGGTACACTGAATCAGGGCAAAACAAGGGTCCCTTTGCTCTCTATCTTCAAGAATTTGGAATCAAGGCTCAATACACCACACCAGGAACCCCACAGCAGAATGGAGTCGCAGAGAGAAGGAATAGGACTTTGATAAATATGGTGAGAAGTATGATCTGTAAGTCTGGTTTGCCGAGATATTTATAGGGGGAAGCACTGAAGATAGCTAACTACATATGTAATAGGACCCCTAGCAAATCAGTTGAGAATAAAATACCTTTTGAGTTATGGTTCAACAAGAAACCTAGTCTACATCACTTTCATGTATGGGGCTGCAAAGCAGAAGCAAGGATTTACAACCCTCAGCAACAAAAATTGGATTCCAGAACCTCGAGTGTTTATTTTGTTGGTTACTTGAACAAATCTAAAGGGTACAGGTTTCATAGTCCTCATGGCAGCACAAGAATATTAGAAACCAATAGAGCCGTTTTTGTTGGAGAATTAGGTGGTTCAGACATTGTCGATATCAGTAAATTTGAAGAAATTGATGAAACTGATACTAATGATACTTTTGAGTGGTTAGTTTACAGCAGCAATGAAGGAATAAGCACTGAAGTGATGGATCAGATTGAAGTACCAGCTATGCATAATGTTGTGCCTCCAGCAGAAACACCTGCAGTTCAACATGATGACATTCAGCCACAATTTGAACAAAATGAAGCTGTACAACAACAAGAGCCTCATGATGAGCCTCATCGACATGATGAAAATGTTCAGCAACCTCAAGAAGTAGAACCACAACAGCAACAACAAGAACCAATACAATTGAGAAGATCACAAAGGGAAAGAAGATCAGCCATTCCAGATTGTTACGAAACAACTTTTCTGACAGAGATAGATTTTGATCTTGGAGAAGAAGAAGATCCAGTTACTTATTCGCAGGCACTACAATCAACATATGCAGATAAATGGATAGAGGCCATGGAGTCAGAATTGAAGTCAATGGAAATAAACAAAGTGTGGGAATTGGTTGATAAACCAGAAGGATACAAACCAGTGGGATGCAAATGGGTATTCAAGACCAAGAAAGATTCAAGAGGTAATATAGAAAGACACAAGGCAAGGTTGGTTGCCAAAGGATTCACTCAAAAGGAAGGGATTGATTACACAGAAACATTCTCACCAGTGTCAACTAAAGATGCCTTCAGGATATTAATGGCTTTAGTAGCTCACTTTGATCTTGAGCTGCACCAAATGGACGTCAAGACAGCTTTTCTAAATGGAAATCTTGATGAAGAGATATACATGGTGCAACCCGAGGGTTTTATTGCTGAAGGACAAATTGACAAGGTATGTAAACTTAAGAAATCCATTTATGGTTTAAAGCAGGCTTCTAGACAATGGTACCTTAAGTTTGATTCAGTGATTACTTCATTTGGATTTGAGGAAAATAGGTTAGATGAATGCATATATATGAAGATCAGTGGGAGCAAGTTTATTTTCTTAATCTTATATGTTGATGATATCTTGTTGGCAAGTAGTGATGTGAATATGTTAAAAGAAACAAAGAATTTTCTTCTGAAGAATTTTGATATGAACGATATGGGTGAAGCTGCGTTTGTACTTGGTATAGAAATCAAGAGAGACAGAGAAAGAAAAGCTTTGGGATTGTGTCAAAGAAACTACATTGACAGAGTGCTTAAGAGGTTTGCAATGGAAACATGTAAAGCAGGTGAGTCACCAATGTCAAAAGGGGATAAGCTACACTCAGGGCAATGTCCCAAAAACTCACTAGAAAAGAAAGTGTACATACCTCTAGGGCTGGGAATCTGAGACCGAGATACCGATACCGATACCGATACCGATACCGATACCGACCGAACCGGTACCGATACCGATCGGGTCGGTTTCATTTCTGTTTTATGTAGTACCGAACCGAGACCGTACCGATTATATTGGCTTCGGGTCGGGATCGGATTGGGCCTTTTTAATACCGGGTTGTTACCGACCCGGCCCAATAATTTGCTCCAAATCGATGCAGAGGAAGAGCTCGGGTAGGTTATTCACTCATTTGACATTTCAACCTAAAGAAGCCGCCTTCAGTCCTTCACTCTCAAACAGCCAAACCTCCTTCGATCACTTCGATGCACCACGATTCCATTCAAATCGAAGAGAAGAAGTAAGAACTAAAGAAGACAAGAAGTTGAAGCTCCGATTCCAATACGTCTGCAGCTTTCACGAACTCATGAACTCAAGAAGGCTTTGATTTGATTATCAATGAGAAAGGCCGGAAAGCTAGGAGTAAGTCTGAGTAATGAGTATTATTGGGTTAATGGGTTTTGATCTTTTGAATTTCAAATGATTATCAAGAGATTAGAGATGTTTGTTAGTATGTGATTATCATGTATGATGGTTGACTGGTTGAGAACTTCAGATTGATCGATTATCATGTATTAGATAGTAGATACTCCTTCGATTATCCAAATTCCAAAGATTAACTAAATTCCATGCTCTTTCGATTATCAATTTGATAATTTATCATGCATGGCTTACTTGCAAACTTGAGCTTGTTGTTGGTAACTTGGTATCGTTAAAGAGTTGAAGAGGGTTTTTAACATTGAATTTTTTTTAAGGCTAATACTCTAATAGCTGGAGTTTTAGTAGAGGACGGGGAAGGATTAGATTAATTATTGAAGGAATTAGAGATTATGAATCTATGATTGTTAGATTGATTATTTGGGATTAGTTTACTTGCTTATCAGTTTATGACTTTATGATATTAGTTTACTGCTTGTTTGTCAGTTTATCAATTTATGACTTTATGTGCTCTTGTTTCTACATAGAATGATTATATGTTTGAATGTTTATCAGTTTATATGTGCTCTTGTTTCTGCATAGAATGCTCAGTTTATCAGTTTATCAATTTAGTTTACTTTATCAGTTTATTTATGTTTGAATGTTTGGTTACATGAACTGTGTTCAATCTTGAATCTTCATTCTTTAGTTACTAACTTACTATTGTTGAATTATTATTTTTTATTCCAGGTTAGAAGAAGTAAGAAGAGGGGTGAAGTAGGCAAAGAAGGAGCAGACCACTTACCTCTCCCTCAGTCCAGCTTGGTTGTTTCGAGCAGTGGGACCTCCCCCTCAATCCAGCCAGCTGAAGAAGATGTCACTCAATCAGCAGCAGGGGCAGCAACTGAAAATTCGTCTGAAAAGGTACATGACAATCCTCGAGGTGATAGGAAACGTAGTTGGGTTTGGGAGCATTTTGAGGAATACACTGATACGAAAGTGATTAAAGTTAAGGGTAAAGAAGATATTATACAAGAGTTTAGGAGGGCTAAGTGTATATATTGTCCTAAGGGTGCTGTAGGAGACTATGCTTGTGATTCTTAAAAAAATGGGACTCAGGGTATGATTAGGCACATAAACAACTCATGTAAGTATTATCCAGGAAGGAGGGTTGTTGATAAGAATCAAAAACTGCTTGTTGGTGATAAAAGCAAGGGTAATTCACTGAAGGCTGTAGCTTATAATCCTGACGAAGTCATGCAAGCTTGTGTTGAAATGGTTGTAGTTGATGAGCTTCCTTTTAGCTTTGTTGAGAAGCAAGGGTTTAGGAAGTTCTGTTATGTTATGCAGCCTTTGTTTAAGGTCCCATGTAGGAAAACTTTAGTGAAAGACTTTCTGAAGTTGTATGATAAGACAAAGAAGAAATTGAAATCGGATTTTTCACATCATAGAGTCTGCCTAACTACTGACACTTGGACAAGTGTGCAGAATTTCAATTACATGGTGCTAACAGCACACTTTATAGATGATGAGTGGGTTATGCATAAGAGGATTATCAATTTCTGCACTATCCATAACCATAGTGGAAATTCAATAGGGATGTTGATAGAGTCTTGTTTGATTCAGTGGGGGATAAACAAGGTTTTAACCATCACAGTAGATAATGCGGCTGCTAATAAGTGTGCTATTGAGTTTGTTAGGTCCAAACTTAACAAAAGGGAAAAATCGGAATCAATCTTAGAGGGAAAGTTCATGCACATGTTAGGTGTACTGCTCATATTTGTAACTTGATTGTTGGAAGTGGGTTGAAGAGGTTGAATAGGGCAGTGCTAGCCATTAGAAATGCTTGAAAGTTTGTTAGGTCTTCGTCATCTAGGCTGGATAGTTTTAAGGCATGTGTAGCAAAGGAACAAGTCCCTTGCAAAGGCTTGGTGGTTATGGATGTTCCCACAAGGTGGAATTCAACATTCTTAATGTTGGAAGCTGCCTTGAAGTTCAAAAAAGCCTTTGGAAGGATGCTAGAGGAAACTGATAGTGGCTTTGCTGCATATTTTAGTGAGCCTGAGGAAGAGTATGATGAGGAAGGGAATCCGGTTCCAGTCAAAGGCAATAGAAATAGAGTTGGGCCACCGACAAATGAAGAATGGGATAAGGCAGAGGTGTTTGTGCATTTTCTTAGGGTTTTTTATGAAGTTACTTTGAGGGTCAGTGCAAGTAATCATCCCACAATCCATACTACTTTCCATGATGTGTTGTCCATGGAAACTGAGATCAACAAGCTATTTATTGCACCTGAAATGCAAACAGGGAATGAAACTGAGAAAGTGTTGACTGATATGGCAGGACACATGAGTTCCAAATTTCTCAAATATTATGGCAGCTTCAAGGATCTAAATCCTTTGGTGTTTATGGGGCTTGTGCTTGATCCCAGATTCAAGCTTCTTAATATCACTCATTTGTTGAAAAAAGAGGGGTATGATAATGACATTGTGGAAGCAAAAGGCAAGGAGTTAAGGGATGTGTTGATGTCATTGTATGAAGCTTATGCACCAAAGGATGCCCCTGCAAAGAAAAGGGAGGTTTTAACTTCAACTTCACAAAGCACAGTAACAAGCAGTGACAGCAGAGGAAGAGCATCAATCTTGAGTGATTGGAGAAAAGTTGTTTCAGAACTTGATGAGCAAGTGGTTGCACATGAAGTGGACAAGTATCTATTGGACCCTCTTGAGTACACAAATTCAGGAGAATCAGATTTCCCAATTTTGTTATGGTGGAAGCTGAATGGACCTAAGTACCCTGTTCTTGCAGCAATAGCCAAAGATGTATTGGCTGTTCAAGTGTCCACAGTTGCATCCGAGGCTGCTTTTAGCACTGGAGGGAGAGTAATCGACAACTTTAGAAGTTCATTAACTCCTAAATCTGTGGAAGCTTTGATATGTTTGCAAAGTTGGTTGAGAGGTAATGATATTAGCCACATAGAGGATGTTCCAGGAATCAAGGAAACAGAATTCTATGAGAAATGTGAGAAAGGTAAAGTTTTTTTATTTCTACTCAACTGCTCAGTTTTTTTTATTTTTTATATCATTACATTTTTATGTATTTCAAGTTCTGATATTGTGCAAACCATTGTGTTTGACTGTTTGGTGTATAGATCATATAAGCTCAGCATCTTCAAGTGTTAACTCATGTCCTAGGCCTCCTCCAAAAGCAAAGGGAAAGGATGCAAGTGATGAAGTTGTGGAGGTGATTGAAGATGAATCTGAAAATTCTAGTTCTGAAGACTCAGAAACAAGTTGATTGTCCTCATTGTTGGCTATTGCTCATTTTTAATTTCTATCATTTCATGAACTGTCCTCACTCCTCATTTCTCAATCTCATTTTCAGTTTTAAACTTTTTAATTTTTTATGGTTTCAGCCTTTGTGCAATACTTATATGAGTTTATTTGGGTTGTATTGTTGTAAACTTGTAATAGTAAGCCTTTGCTGCAATGTTTAGTTGCTTATTGAAAGTTGAAAGTTGTTTCTTCACAGGCATTTTGAAAGCAGAACTGGGGTACCGAATGGTGCCGAACCGATCGGTTTCGGGACGGTTCGGTTTTGTTAGGCATTTTTATGAGTACCGAGCCGTACCGAACCGAGTCAAATAATCGGTCTCGGCTTCGGTATACCTTAATTACCGAACCGTACCGAGCCGATCCCACCCCTACATACCTCCAACAATATGGAGTATTTACTACATCACCAAGCATAAGTAACACCCTCTTTGGGACACCCACAAGCCATGGTGAGGCCCAACCGCTACTTGCATCTTGTAGCCCTATGTTCAAGCTACGCTACGGTATCCGGAAGTCGCAAATCCGTCGCCGGGAAGCCACCTTTCCGGCCTTGCAAAGTTGCCCTCACAAATAGGCTTTCTAGACTAGAAATAGTTGTTGCTTGTCCCACATCGAAAACCATGTAAAGGAGATGGCTTCCTTCACCTATAAAAGGAACTCTCCTCCCACTTAGATAGACATTCCATATCCAACATCCCATTACATCTTTTGTAATCCCCTTGGGCCGCAAGGCTCAACACACATAGTTAAACATTCAAGTGGACGTAGTCTCCCGCTAAGGCGGGAGGCGAACCATTATACTTCGCTTGTGTCACTCTCTCTCTCTCTTTTACTTATCGTTAATTAGATCCTCAACGGATCCAAACGTTAACATTGGCGCCGTCTGTGGGAAGCCAACACAAAGGCTTCGTCACCTATCACGAGCTTTGACCCGAAAGTGTCGAGTCAACGCTCATTCAACATCAAATTGGGGCCGGTCAACGCCCATCAGGCTCGGTCAATGCCTGGTCAACGCCCGGCGGAGTCGGTCAACGCCCATCAGGCTTGGTCAACTTTTGGTCAACGCCAGCCACCAAAAAAAAAAAAAAAAAATCTCGGTGCCAATTTTCTCTGAACACCCAGAGAATTACTTTGGCCACCCTCCTTCTTCGCTGCATCAAACCGCCAGCACCAGCTCGCACAACACCATCACCTCCGCCTGCAGGCCTCCTCCAGGCGGGTCTCGGCCGAGTTCCAGGTTCGCCATCTCCGCTGAGCTCTGAGCTCCGCCCAACTATCCTTCTCCACTCCGCCAGGAACCTCCGTCCGCCGAACTATAACTGTAACTGCAACGCTCCGCAGAGGCTCCGGTCGTGGTGGCAGCAGTGTTGCACTCATCAAGCAAGTTTCAGACTGCGCCTCCGCTCCGCCGAACTCAAGGCCTCCGCTGACTATCACCACCGCCAGGAGCTTCCTCCAAGTTTTGATAGATGGCGGCCCGTGAAACTACATCACACCTTCATCGTGCCTCCGCTGACCAACCAAGAGCTCTCTTGACCAAAAGCTTCGCGGACAAACCCCGCTGACAGCAGGCTCCGCTGAGCTTCACCGCCGGAGAGGTTCCACCGCCACACTTCTTCAGCGGCACCGCCGCTCTCAGTCAGCGGTAACACCAGCGCTGGTCAACTGCTCCGCTGGTGACCTCCGCTGGTCATCACCTCCGCCAGCAAAGCTCCACAGCAGCTAGGCACCCTCCGCCAGCTCAACTCTCCTTCAGCGGTACTTCCTCCGCCAATCTCCGTCAGCGGAAACCCTTATCCGCTCAGCTACATCAGCAGCAACCCAGCAGCCAGGGCATGCCTCGGAAACCCACATCCGCTCAGCTACATCAGCAGCAACCCAGCAGCCAGGGCATGCCTCGGAAACCCACATCCGCTCAGCTACAGTCCCGAGCCAACCTCCGCTCCGCTAGCTTACCTCCGCCAGGCTCCGTCCGCCGAATTCCTCCGCTGAGCTCCAGGCCCCGCTGAGCTCCTGCCGCAAAACTCGGATCTCCACTGCCGTCATCCCACTTACCTTTGCAAGGCCAGGAGCTCTCTGTCCTTGTCGTGCATGACATCATGAACTCTGCTGCGTTCTCAACAAGCAAGAAACAAAAGGACAGCAAGATCACCGATTGCAATGAATTACAGATCTGGAAACCCACTCCACTCCACTCAGCGTTGCAAACCCACTCCACTCTCCTTCTAGCCTTCGCAAGGAAATCGCGCTGCAAAGCTTCAATAAACAGATAAGTTAAATAACTATCTCAAATATCTACATGCTGTCAATTATCTAAGCATGCCAGCAAATTGTTAGAAGTTCCAGACTTCTAGTTTACAAACACCTATCTTGCTCCCTACATCGTGCACACCGATATATATATATATATATATATATATATATATATATATATATATATATTGGAGCTTTGGACACCACGTGTTCGATACCTCTTATCAAAACCTGATAAAGATACACGTGCAGGAGTACAAGTAGTGCAGCACACATCCACAATTTCAATACGTGGTCTACTATATATGATTGAGACCGGCAACATATCCCAAACCATATATGCTACTCTAGTGCCACTATACATCTGACAAAACTTTGTATTTTACTATATATTATCAATGATATTTTAATATAATATATTCAAATGCCATGTACAGATCAAAACACGTGAACATGATCCAATGCCATGATCTGCTATACTCCTAAGTGAAACTAAGCCTCACTATTCACTACACCAATTTCGGAATCAGACAATACATATCAGACGACAGCAAACATTTTAACTGTCGTCTGAAATAATCAGACGACAGCAAGAAAAATTCTGTCGTCTAAGTTTTCGAATCCAACAATAGTTTTTTCTTGGCTGTCGTCCAAACTCATTTCAGACAATGGTTCATTTTTTTGATGTTGTCTGAATGAATCAATTCAGACAACAGTTATTATGTGATGTTGTCCAAGGTTCAGTCATACAATGGTTTATTTTTGCTGTCGTCTGATTATTTTCAGTCACACAACTGTTTTAGTTTATTTTAGGTGTCTGTTGTCTGATATCTTTTAAGTCAATGGCTACGGAAAGATGTTGTCTGATTTAAGTGGTTCAGACAATGGTTTTTAATTTGTCTGTTGTTACATGAGTTTCAGACAATGCACCTTATTTGATGTCGTCTGAGTTTTCGATTTTTTTTTTTTCGATACAATGAATAGGTGACTTTAGTTAGGGTTTGACTTTTACTTTTAACACTTATACTCTTTCAACTCGTTCCCTCTCCATTCCATCGAGCAAAACACCCAGTCCGCCTCCAGCTGAAAATCACTCACTCTCACTCTCATCCCTCAGTCCCGCTCTCAGCCCAGCCCTCAGCCCCGCCCTCAGCCCGCTCTCAGACCACGAACCCGTCTCTCTCAGCCCCGTCCTCAGCCCGCTCTCAGACCACGAACCCGTCTCTCTCGATCAGCCCCGCCCTCAGCCCTCCCTCAGTCCCGCTCTTAGCCCCGCCCTCAGCCCGCTCTCAGACCACGAACCCGTCTCTACTAAGCAGTTTGAAGGCAGATCCTCTCAAACTTAACCTCCATCAACAACAGCTTCATGGTCTGGAACCCGCCGGAGTTCGTCACGGATTGTATGGATGATGGGGAAACCATGAGAAAAGAGAAGAAAAATTAGTGTGAATCCTGAAATCCTGTTCGATATCATGTCCCAGTAGGTTGTTAAGAGATTTCAGGCAAATAGGCTTGAAGTGCGAAGTGTTGGATGTGTTTTTTTTTTTGGGTTGCCCAAGCTCGATCTGCTCCGACTCATTCACCCTGCTCCCTCTGAACTTTAGGTACTCAACTTTGTTTGATTTTACTCTCTGGGTATTGCTGAATAGCCATTTGTGTGATTAAAGTCTGAAGCTTTTGATAAACTTTAGAAGAAAGATTGAAACTTTGGTTGCTGTCATTCAAATTTTGCATATTTTTAAGTTATATGCTTAGCTTTTGATAAACCCATTTGATATATTAAAGAAAGAATGAAATTTTGGCTGCTGTATCATTCACATTTACAGTTCTGTTTTATAACAGTAGGTGTAATTAGCCTTTTTAGTCTATTGATGAAGTTGATTCCATCTGAAGCAGAAGAGCTATCTTACCCCCACCCCACCCCACCCCACCTTTTTTTTTTTTTCCAGATTTTGCATATTTATTACGGACCATTTAGTTCTAGCATTTGGTTGGGCTTAATTGTTTACAGTTGAGATTGGTTGGGAGTTTATGGATCCCTAAGTAGTAGTAACAGTTTTTAAAAAGGGTTTATTTGGCTTTATCAAATTGAAGGAACTTTTGTGGTTTCTCTTTATGTGCATAGTGGCCTATACTACTTGCTTGTCATGATCGTTGTGCTATCATTACCAGTTGTTCGAAATATTTGTCTGATGATCATGAGTTTTCAGATTTTATTTTAAACTCCTCATGGAACAATTTAAGATTGTGAGGTGTTCTGTTTTCAAGAATGAGTTCTTAACATTGTATTTCTAAATCATTATATTACTGATTGTTCTATTCTGTTCCATCGATGATTATAGACTTTAGTTTCAAAGAGTTCAATCAGTTCTATTCTTCATGGATAACCAGCTGTTATTCCTTCTGTTTTTCCTATAGAATAGAAACTAAAGAGTTTATTTGTTTGGATAATAATAATAATAATTGTGCTAGCAGACTCTAAAGGAAAAACTAAATGATAAAAGAAATTAATTACTTTCTGAGTTAGTTTGTCGACTTGATTGTTACCCTATTCGAAATCAGACGTGCACAGCTTATGGCCATCTTTGTAGCATCATGGAAATGCTCTATCTCCTATTTGGCTTTCAGTCTTTCGCTATTCTGTTTTTAATGGGGGTTTTGGCATTATGCTTTACTACAGCCACAAATATAGAATAAAATTACATAGGGTTTAGAATCTTGGGTTTTTGAAGTGTTACTACAACCAAGATTACAATTTCAACATTTTTCACAATTAACTACTGCTCTTTCTCTTTTTTTTTTTGGATATAAATTTCAGTCATGAGGACATAAATGATATTCAAATTTGGTTCGACATAGATATGACTTGGACTTTGATTCAGTTGGCTTCCCTTATTTTGTTTTCCAATTTGAACTTTTTCAAAGCAATACTCAATTATCTGAAATGGTTGGGACAACAGGGTAGTTAATTAGTTAAAGATAGGTCATGAAATGGGGTTAAAGGGTGTATGTCGAAAGAACGATAAACATATAGCTGTACTAAAGTATATTGTACTAAGAAAAGATTGATTAAAGACCGTGGACTTTACTTTCAAAAGTGTTAAAGTTTTGAACTTGGAGATAACTTTTGTATGTATTGTAAATTTGTCATAGGTAAATTTGATGATTGAAAAGGAATCTCGGCGGATGATTTGTGGAGGCTGGTGGAGGTAGATAAGCTTATTGCTGAGGCAAACTAGCTTAGATAAGCACTTTTGGTGAGTATTGCTAAGCTCTCTCTTATTTTGTACTAGTGTAGCATATAGGTTTATAATATATGTTGTTGTGTTTGTTGATGTGGTTGTTGATTTCGTTATCATTAATATGATGCAATTTATAATATACATGTTCGTTGCTGTATATTTGTGATGATTGCAATGGCTGCCTAAGTGCTCTATGATTCTATGACATGCATATATATAGTACACTTGTGGTTGCGATGAAATGTTAGGTATATTAAGTTGTTTTGTTTTGTGGTTGCATCCTTGGAATATTTATATGTTGTCTGGCTTTCATTGTAAGATGGACAAATCATGGATGCATGCTGATAGGAGATCGCGAGCTTTTGAGTTAGGGGTTGAAGAATTGATTATGTTTGCATTAGAGAGTGGTTGTGATGTCAATAAGGTTTGATGTCCTTGTATGAGATGTGGTCATGGTAAATCTTGGAAGGCTAGGGTAGTAAGGGATCATTTGGTTGAGTTTGGTATTGATAAAACTTACACAAAATGGATATGGCATGGGGAACTCTCGTCAAATGAGAGTAGCGCACCCGAAGGGAATTCTGAAACTGTAGAAATGGCAGGTAATGACACTGTGGGGGGGTCTGATGATCATGAGTTTTCAGTAGACTCTGATGAGTTTTTAAGGTTTGTTGAAGATGGCGACAAACCTCTTTACCCTGGCTGTACGCGTTTTACCAAGTTAAATGGACTTGTTAAAACTTATAACCTCAAAGCAAAGCATGGGTTGAGTGATGCTTGCTATTCTGACATGTTGATATTGATTGGAATATTGCTTCCAGAAGGTAATGAAGTGCCAAGTTCTTTTTATGAGGCCAAAAAGAGTTTGTGTGCGTTGGGAATGAATTATGAAAAGATACATGCGTGTCCTAACGACTGTATCTTATACAGGGATAGTAATGTTGATGCCACTAGCTGCCCTACTTGTGGTCTCTCTAGGTGGAAGTTGGGAAAGAATAAAGTAGAAAAAGTCGGGGTTCCAGGGAAAGTGTTGTGGTATTTTCCACCTATACCTAGATTTAGAAAGATGTTTCAGTCGACTAGTACAGCTAAAAGCTTGACATGGCATGCTGATGAGCGACTGAAGGATGATAAAATGAGGCATCCGGCTGACTCCCCTACTTGGAAGTTAGTGGACGATAAGTGGCCTGCTTTTAGTTCAGAGCCTAGGAATCTAAGGCTAGCCCTGTCGTCTGATGGTTTCAATCCCGACAGTTCCCTTTCTAGTAGATATTCTTGTTGGCCTGTCATACTAGTGACCTACAATCTTCCCCCATGGCTCTGTATGAAGAGGAAGTACATGATGCTCACCTTGTTAATCTCTGGACCTAAACAGCCTGGAAATGACATTGATGTCTATCTCCAGCCCTTGATAGATGATTTGAAGATTTTGTGGGATGGGGTTGAAGGGGTATATGATGGTTATAGAAAAAAGTACTTCAAACTTAAAGCAGTGCTCTTTTGGACCATTAACGACTTCCCTGCATATGGGAATTTGTCAGGCAGCATTGTGAAAGGGTACAATGCTTGTCCTATTTGTTTACAGCATACCAAACCTCATAGGCTGGCTCATGGTCAAAAGATGTCGTATATGCGGCATTGGAGATTCTTACCACGTTACCATCCTTATCGAAAACAGGCAGCAGTTTTCGATAACACTGAAGAATGTGATCTCGCTCCTATTCCATTAAGTGGACATGAGGTGCTGCAAAGAGTAGAAGGTATGAACTGGCCTTTTGGTAAAGAGCACCCTCATCCTCCATATAAGGGTGCTGAAGATGAGAGTAGACCATGTTGGAAGAAGAAATCTGTTTTCTTCGAACTTGAGTACTGGAAGTTTCTTCCCGTTCGACATAATCTTGATGTAATGCACATCGAGAAAAATGTTTGCGATGCATTAATCGGTACATTGTTGAATATTCCTGGGAAAACCAAAGATGGGGTGGCTGCTCGTTTAGATATGGTGGCAATGGGTATAAGGGCTGGTCTGAAGCCTAAAATTGGAGGGGGAAAAGAGAAATTACCTTTGGCAAGCTGGAATCTCATGTTAGAAGAAAAGAAAACAGTTTGCAAATCTTTTTTTGGCATGAAGCTTGCTGATCGGTTATGTTCTAATGTGAAGAGTTTAGTGTCCATGGATGATCTACGGCTTGTTGGTATGAAATCACATGATTGCCATACCGTCCTCCATCACTTGCTCCCCATTGCAATTCGTTCAGTATTAGAGAAACCAGTTAGATATGCTATCATTAAGTTCTGTCTCTTCTTCAAGGCCATATGCAGTAAAGTCATAGATGTAGAGAAGCTAAAAAAAATTCAAGCTGACCTTGTCGAAACAGTTTGTGAGCTTGAGAAATTCTTCCCACCGTCCTTCTTCGATATCATGATTCATCTTTCGATCCATCTTGTTAGAGAAGTTGAGCTATGTGGCCCTATTTTCTTTAGATGGATGTACCCCTTCGAAAGGTACATGAAAACATTAAAAGGATATGTTAGGAACCGTAACCATCCAGAAGGTTGCATTGCTGAATCATACATCGCCGAAGAAGCAGTAGAGTTTTTGGCAGAACGTAATCTAACTGAACCTACTGTTGGACTACCATCTAGCAGTACATCTGACCAGAAGGGGACGTGCAGAGCTTTGTCAGGTGCCACAATGATCTGTCCAAATCAAAAGAAGTTGCAGCTAGCACATCTTTGTGTGTTGCAGAATACGAATGAAGCAAGGCCCTACTTTGAGTAAGTCATGTGTTCTGTTTATTTTTTTTTTTTTTTTTTATTTTTTTACTGTGTCATTTCGGTACAAATAAATACATGTAGTTGGAGTTTACTAAAGGTTTTGCATTTTTCTTGTCTTTTGTAGTGAACATTTGGAATGGTTGAAGCATGTTTATCCAAATTTTAAAAAAAATAAGAAGTGGCTAAAGGAGAAGCAGAATAAAACATTTGTGAAATGGATACAAGACAAGGTAAGTACAATGATCTGTTTATTCCAGTACCTTTTATAGTTTGGGTAGATATTAAGTATAAATGACAGTTTAACTAACCATAATGTTATTTCTTTGCATGAAGGTTGCTGCCATTTGTATTGATGATCATATTAATGTTTCGGAACACTTAAGGTGGATTGCTAATGGTCCTAGTTCAGAAGTACCAACATTCAGTGCTTACAAGATAAATGGGGTTAATTTCAACACCAAGGATCGTGATGATGTTCGAGCAGTTCAATGCAGTGGTGTTTCATTGTTCGCCAATGCAATGCTAATCTCTAGTGCGAAGGATAAAAACCCGGTTAATGATGATACGACTTTTTATGGAGTCGTTAAAGATATATGGGAGTTAGACTATCATAGCTTTAGGGTTCCTGTATTCTACTGTGATTGGGCTGACATTGATAAGAGCATTAAGATAGATGATTTGGGTTATACATTAGTAAATTTGAATAAGTTAGGTCATTTTAATGATCCTTTCGTGTTAGGTACAGATGTGAAGCAAGTCTGTTACATAGATGATCCTCTTAACGCTAATTGGTCTGTGGTCGTACGATGTCCTGATAGGGATTACCATGCAGGTGATGATGAGGAGGTTGGAGTCATTGAACTTGAGAACGAGCTGTTTGATACCACAATGCCTTCGATCGACACTACAGATGTAGATGGTGACCAAACTAGCAATTATATGTGGGATCGTGACGAAGGAATATGGATTGACTAATGAAATGTGTCAACTCTTAGTTTAGGGTTTATTATTGTTATTGTTGGCTATGTACTTTATTTATTTGAATTCGGATGAATCTTTTTTTAACTTGATTTGTGAATCGTTGTTTTTACTTGATTTGTTTCATTTCTTATCAATGATAATGTTCCCTTATCTGTTAAGCTTTCTGTTTTCAATATTGATTTTTTTTTTCTTTAAACTTGATAATTTTACAATAAGGTCAATATATATTGCTGTACTATATATGATCTAGCATGCCCCATTTATATTTAACTAACCCTCATGTGTTTTTGGTTGTAGATCATGGCTCCTTCAAAATCTAGGGCAGCCACTAGAGCAAGGCAGAATATTATCAATGCATTGAAAGTGACAAGAGCGAGATCTGCACCAGAACTAGCATATTCTGGTCAGTCAAATGCATCAGAAAATAAGCCATCACCAAAGAGAGCAACGACATCGTTAAGGGTCAGCAAGTCATTGACGAAGCATAAGAAGAAAAAGTCATCTAAGGCATCCAGCCCAGAAAAAAGCGGCTTAAAGTTGCTGAAGCGTGGTTGTGTTACAATGCACAGGATTGTGAGAAGGAAAATTCTTGGGGTAAAGTTGAAAGTCTTGTTTAATCAGAAGGGGTCGCCTTATGGTGCTGCAGCCAAAGAAATGCAGTCATATATTGGGGTACTAGCACGTACTAAGGCACCAATATGGAGACCTTCTTGGAAGCAGGTCCCAAAGGATCGAAAAAATAAGATTTGGGGGTGTGTCGAGGTATAAAAATACTGATCCTTCTTCTCTTGATTAATATAAAGACTCCATGTTCATAGACTGGTTTTAATTTTTTCTTTATCATTTGGTTAGATGGCATTTGAGGTACCTCCGGAGGCAAGGAGAATGGTCCTATCTTCAGCTTCACAGAAGTGGAGAGAATTTAAGAGCAAGCTGACTAGACAGTACATCATCCCACATAAGGATGAACCTGAAATGTTAGAGTATCCCCCAGCTGATTACAACTTCATCGAGAAGTCTCATTGGGACATCTTTGTAGCTGATCGATTGTCTGAGGAATTTCAGGTACAGTTTGTTTGTATTTTCATGTTTTCAGAACTTGGATAAATTATAACTACTCATGTTATAACTATAGTGAATTGAGTTATGATGGTCATTACTTTGATGGTTTATAGGAAATGCAGAAGGTGCAAAAGGGAAAGAGGTGTAAGAACAAGTACCCTCATCGCATGTCGCGTAAGGGATACGCAAATCTGGAGGCTGAATTGGTGAGCATATGTAGAGTGATTTACTTTTATATCTTGCATGCTGAGTTATTGTTAAGGTTAAATGGTTACTTATAGTTATATTATTTTGTAGTCTGAAATCAATCCTGATTCGGAAATCGACCGTGCAACAATGTGGATAAAGGCACGGCAGGATAAACACGGCAACTTCAAAGATGTTGAGGTAGAGAAGTGTGCCGCAGACATAGTAAGTAAAGTGTTATACTTGTTTTAGCTTATCTAAGCCATTTACTACAACTATATTACAAGATATACAACTTTAAATCAAAAACTGATTTAAATTAAAAAAAAATTCTTCTTTTAGGAAAAGCTGAAGAGACAAGTGAGTGACGGTGAGGTGACATCTTGTGGCACTGATGATGTATTGACAAAGGCTCTAGGTAACCCTGAACACCATGGAAGAGTGCGTGGTGTGGGGGGTCAAGTCAAGCCTGGCGTATATTTTAACCTACCGAGGCAAAAAAGGAAAACTGTTGAAGAAAGAATTAAGGAAGGCTGCAAGAAATTAATAGAGGAGGAGACAGAGAAAATTGTGGCACGAGAGAGAGCATATTGGGCTGCAACAATAACGAGGTTGGAAGCAAAAGTTGATGGGAAAACCCTTGTCATTGAGTCCCCTACGGCAGGCCAGAAGGACCTTGGTTCTGGACAAGGTAGTTGCTCCACTTTGCGGGAGAAGTGTGCATTACAAAAGATTGAGGACGCTGCTGGTATCTCTGCAAAGAAGCAGTTACACTTGGTGGATGACATTGCGAAGGAAGTGGAAGAAGATAAGGTTGTACAGGTTCCGGTGGAAGAACCAGCTGCTGCAGTAGTTCATGAGAAGGCTGTTGAGTTGGTTGAAGTTACACAGCAGGTATATATGCTCTAATCTATGACGTAGATAAATTAATTAAACTGTTTTGATGCATGTGTTTGATTTGTATATTAATAATCAGTGTTGATATGTCGAGTTGTCCTAGATGGCTGAATTGGTTTCTCTTGAAATATGTGTGATTGCATAAAACAGGAACTTAAAGAGTTCGAGTGCAGATTGGCTTTAGGGTCGATCGACAATATTGTTGCTATTGCAACCATTGTTGAAGTGGACACTAATTGCGAAAACCAGACACTTCATGGTGTTGCTTTGGAAGAAGGGAATGTGCGAGTGTCGATTCTGCGTCCACTTGATCCTCAAGCTAAGGTTCCATTCCCAGTCAACGATGAGATAGTTACTGTCAAAGATGCTGTTGGGACTTACATTGCTTGGCCGAGGGACCTCATACTTCAATCCCCTCCCGACACTATGAAGGTAAACTAACTGAAACTGCAACTGAAGCATGCATGTTCTTCCATTGTTCTTCCATTGTGTATTTAGTAATAACTCGATATGTTATCATGTAGAAACAACCAAATAAGTCCAGTAAGGGTTTGAAGAAGAGGAAAATGCAATTAGGCAGTCCTGAAGAGGAGAATACTGACATGAAGAAGCTACCAAAAGATTACCCTGCACCTTTGAAGTGCTTGTGGATTTGGACAAGGGACAATTTGGCAAATGGGAGGACAATCTCCTTCAATTTGGAACAGAAAGTGTTTGGCATCGACAGGAAGCATTATCTATTTAAGTCAGACATTCATGCATTGTGTACAATGACTGAACTATCAGGTGGAGTAATCTCAATGTATATATGGTAAGTTGGAAAAATCAGTAGGCTCCAATGAATTATTATCTCATAAATGTATTCAATATGTATACTCTTATTTGTTTTCAAATGTATTAAGGTTATGTGCTTTTACAGCTACTTGCATGAAGTCTTGAAGAGAGCAAAGATGTCACACATGGTTAGCTTTGCGGACCCTTCACAGATTGGAGCAGCTGGAAGTGGAAATACAACGGAAAGATCGCGTTTTCTAGCAAATAGGTTCACAACTGCACAGAAGGGCCAGATTTTTTTGTTGCCGTATAATGCAGGATGAATGACTTTTCTTTAACTTGTCTAATTAATTACTTCAAACATGTCGTTTAGTAAGTAATATATATATATAATAAAAAAAAATTGCAGCTGATAGTAGTTTCTTGGTATAAAATTATAAGAAACCATTGGATGTTGACTGTTGCCAATCCGGAGGAAGAAACTGTCTATTTCATGGATCCATTGCGGCGTCGACTAGTTGGTGGAGAATGGCAAACTGTTGTAGAAAAGTAAGTCTGACCAAGTCTCTGATTTTGATAAAATACTGGAATGATGATTTTTATGTTGGTTTGTTTGTCGCCGATTGATTAAACTTACTGCTGTCTTCTATTTTATTGTTGAAGTGGGATCAAAATTTACAATGCTCAAAGAAATAGGTCTGGCCGGAAATCAATAGTGTGGCAAAACATGGGGGTATGCTAGTATTCATAATTGTAGGTTCAGATTTTGTACATGCTATGGTTAGTGCACTGCTGAGATTTTGTAATGACTGTTTTTAGGGTATTCCGGCACAACAAAATGTGAAGGACTGTGGCATATTCATCATGCGGTACATGAAGGAAATAATTGAGGATAAGAACCTGGGTTTTGCTTCAAAGGTAAAGCCTTAAATTTTAGTTCGACAGCTTTATAACTTAATGTTCTTGTTGCTGCATGATGTTGTGATGTTGAGATTGTACTATGCCTTTTGTTTCAGTGGCAGCGACGATCCGAATTGTTCTACACCCAAAAGGATGTTGATGTTGTGAGGTCAGAGTGGGCTAAGTTTGTGATGAAGTATCATATTGCATAGCTGTGATGGTTGTTCAAGGCAGGGCTCTTATTTTGGTATTTTGATCACCTGCCTACTGCTAGCTGGTTTTAGTTTTTGCTTTAGTTATAGGCATGGTTAATGCGCAGTTGAAGGCATTTTTGTTTTGGTATTTTGATGAGCCTCCTGCTAGCTAGTTTTAGTTTTTGCTTTAGTTATAGGCATGGTTAATGCAATGTGGACGCGTTTATGTTTTCCGGGCTTTATGCAGTTATAGCCACTTAGGCAATGTTAATTCTTATGTAAATGTTGGGATGAATATTGCTGATGAATGAAATGGCTTTTGGAATCAAGGATGTGTTCAATTGTACAGAATGTATGTCTTCTCTTATATCTCAGACAATTCAAAACCAACAGCAAACCATTGTCTAACAAATGAACATGATGAAAAAAGAAAGAAAAATCTGTTGTCTGATGAAAACGAAGACCACAGAGAATTGAAAAGCTACAATTGTATGAATTGATAAACTACTACAGCATCTTGGGAGGCCATATGGTTGAAAAGAGACTTTAAGGATCCATGAAGCAAGAAAGCTGTAGTTCAAGAAAATCTCAGACAACAGTTTATTTTAGGATGCAAAAGTATGAAGCAATGATACACAATGGCTTTAATAGTTTTGCTCTTGTCTTGTTTAAAGTCAGTCAATAGCATTCAATTACTTTGCGGATGTACAAGCTTCCTTCAGACAACAGTTTTTTACAAATCAATGTTCTCTAAATTTTAATCACACGTCCATATTCTTCTAGGATCTGTCAACTGAAATTACTTTGCACAAGAGTTAAGTTGCAATTGCTGTTGTTCTTCGTGGTATTCAGACAACAGACAATTGTGTAGTCGCTGTCGTAGTAAACTTTATCAGACGACAGTTTTTGGTATTATTGCTGTTGTTCTTCGTGGTATTCAGACAACAGACAATTGTGTAGTCGCTGTCGTAGTAAACTTTATCAGACGACAGTTTTTTCGTATTGTCTGATTATGTATCAGACGGCATTGAGATAGACAACAGCAAACTGTATAATCAGACGACAGTGAAAAACTGTCGTCTGATTGAAAAATTGGTGTAGTGATTACATATTTATGCACATGCATGTTCTGTATTACACAAGAACCATAATTCATGTCATATACTATTTCTCAAATTAATCTAGTATACTGCACATGCCACCATTCGGTTTATATAGTCAACAGGTTTGTAGTCAACTACCACATTGCATATACATGGTCTATTTTTATCAAAGTACATGTGCACGATATTGGTGTTGATTTTACAAACTCATGTACTAATCACATAGTTTGTTTCAAGGAGACATAATCACCGATCACTTCTCAAAAATAGCGAAGTCATCACCGCCAAAGCAATGGAGCGTCATGCTTGGACAACTCCAACATGATTTGGGTACTTATATCAATTCCAACTCCAACTCCAACTCGCTCCAAATCGGCATAAGATAAGTCACTTTATCTTATCTCTTACGCTCTTGCAATTAGAGCCTTTGCCATGGCTATACATGTCTCCACGACCCTTACGCATGCCTATAAAATGTTATTAGCGACTTTACTACAAGTACATGCTATACATATGTCATGCTTCTATTTTTAATTGCAACTCAATTAAATAAACTTGGGACACTCGAACAAAATATTATTACTTGCTCTATGTGTTTATTCAACCGCCAAGCGGTAAGGCAACGCCTCATAATGACAATGACCGCTACGCGGCATTGCAGTCAAGTTTCTCCTTCGAGAAATAGTAAAGGGACTGGTTAACACAGCCTACGGCAGCCATTGATCCGGCAGTTAACCCCGACGCTTGGGTACCAAAGATTGGGCTCGCTACCCAACACCCTCTGCTCCGCGCAGCTCCCCTCATCAAACAATTTTCCGACCATCCGGAGGTCTATAGCCAGGAGTGGGGGACTCTTCGCAGGGCCTGGCAGGGGCCCACCCGAAAGGGCAAAAGCGTTCGCTCCAACCAATTCTAGATGGACGACGCACTCGCACTAATTATGCTTGATATACGGCACAAAGCTACGCTTTGGTATCAACCAGAGAGAACACCCTCCTTGACTGGGGACTTCGGGGACTTGTACATACAGCCCAGCATAATTAGCAACGGTCACGCTCATGCCTCAGGGCATCACCTCGAGCTACCCGTTAATGCGCCGCCGAGCTTTTCGCGCTCGTGCCTCAGCGGCACCGCCGAACTTTTCGCTCTCGCCTCAACGGCAACCGCCGAGCTTTCGCGCTTGTGCCTCAGCGGCACCACCGAAATTTTTGCGCTCATGCCTTCCCGGCACCACGAGCTTCCGCTCATGCCTTCCCGGCACCCCGAGCTCACCGCTCACGCCTTCCCGGCACCTTCGAGCTTCCGCTCACGAGCTTACCGCTCATGCCTTCGCGGCACCCCGAGCTTCCGCTCACGAGCTTACCGCTCATGCCTTCGCGGCACCCCGAGCTTCCGCTCATGCCTTCCCGGCACCCCGAGCTCACCGCTCACGCCTTCCCGGCACCACGAGCTCCCGCTCACGAGCTTCCCGCTCATGCCTTCCCGGCACCACGAGCTTCCGCTCACGAGCTTACCGCTCATGCCTTCGCGGCACCCCGAGCTTCCGCTCATGCCTTCCCGGCACCCCGAGCTCACCGCTCACGCCTTCCCGGCACCACGAGCTTCCGCTCATGCCTTCCCGGCAACCTTCGAGCTTCCGCTCACGAGCTTACCGCTCATGCCTTCGCGGCACCCCGAGCTTCCGCTCATGCCTTCCCGGCAACCTTTGAGCTTCCGCTCATGCCTTCCCGGCACCCCGAGCTTCCGCTCATGCCTTCCCGGCACCCTCGAGCTTCCCGCTCATGCCTTCCCAGCAACCCCTGAGCTTCCCGCTCATGCCTTCCCGGCAACCCCTGAGCTTCCCGCTCATGCCTTCCCGGCAACCCCTGAGCTTCCCGCTCATGCCTTCCCGGCAACCCCCGAGCTTCTCATGCCTTCCCGGCAACCCTCGAGCTTCCCGCTCATGCCTTCCCGGCAACCCCGAGTTTCCCGCTCACGAGCTTTCCGCTCATGCCTTCATGGCAATCCTCGAGCTTTACGCTCATGTCTACTCGACACACCACACGTTAATGGAACATTGAATTTTTCTACCATTTGTCGTGTACCGACCGCGACAAATCAAATTCTTTTCGCGTTCCATTAATACGACCGAAAACCAAACAGACACAACCG
This sequence comes from Rosa rugosa, assembly GCF_958449725.1. NCBI lineage: Eukaryota > Viridiplantae > Streptophyta > Magnoliopsida > Rosales > Rosaceae > Rosa > Rosa rugosa. The sequence goes on along the minus strand of NC_084824.1, from coordinate 18,724,253 downwards.
TACGCACGGTCATCGTTCATGAGTTACAAATGCATACCTGCGCGGCACTCATGCAACTTACATCTCACGAGCGTAACCCCGTCAAACTCGACCTCGTTCGTCTCCTTGCGCGCGTAACACATTTATCATATGCAATCCATATGCTCACACGACCATGTATCATGCACCTCATACATTCGTATATGCCAACGCATATCAATGCAACTCACATTTGTTGCCCAATGCAACGAGCATTCTACATATGCCTGTTTTTTGCCTTTGTTGTGCAGGTTAATGAGTCCCTTCTTGCTTACGGAGTTCGGGGACTTGTAGGGGCTCCGTGCCGCCCGGTTACTTATGCTTGATGACTTCATGATTATAACTCCCCAACCAAGAAGCTCCTCTTACTTGGGGACTTGTACATACCTCCAACAATATGGAGTATTTACTACATCACCAAGCATAAGTAACACCCTCTTTGGGACACCCACAAGCCATGGTGAGGCCCAACCGCTACTTGCATCTTGTAGCCCTATGTTCAAGCTACGCTACGGTATCCGGAAGTCGCAAATCCGTCGCCGGGAAGCCACCTTTCCGGCCTTGCAAAGTTGCCCTCACAAATAGGCTTTCTAGACTAGAAATAGTTGTTGCTTGTCCCACATCGAAAACCATGTAAAGGAGATGTCTTCCTTCACCTATAAAAGGAACTCTCCTCCCACTTAGATAGACATTCCATATCCAACATCCCATTACATCTTTTGTAATCCCCTTGGGCCGCAAGGCTCAACACACATAGTTAAACATTCAAGTGGACGTAGTCTCCCGCTAAGGCGGGAGGCGAACCATTATACTTCGCATGTGTCACTGTCTCTCTCTCTTTTACTTATCGTTAATTAGATCCCCAACGGATCCAAACGTTAACAGAAAGAGATGGACAAAAGACCATATGCTAGACTGGTTGGGAGCTTAATGTATGCTCAAGTATGCACAAGACCAGATATTGCTTTCTCAGTTGGTGTGTTGGCAAGGTATCAATCTAATCCGGGGAATGAGCATTGGGTTGCAGGCAAAAAGGTACTCAGGTACTTACAGAAAACAAAAGATTACATGCTAGTATACAGAAGAGTTGAAAATCTGGACCTTGAGGTGATTGGATATACAGATTCTGACTACAAAGGATGCATTGATGATTTGAAATCTACTTCAGGGTATATTTATGTATTGGCAGGGGGTGCAATCTCTTGGAGAAGTGTTAAACAATCTCTGACAGCTACATCGACCATGCAGGCTGAATATGTTGCTATTCATGATGCCACAGGTCAAGCTTTGTGGCTCAGGAACTTCATGATTGAAACAAAGGTAGTGGATTCAGTAGAAAGGCCATTGAAGCTTTATTGTGATAATGCAGCTGCAGTGTTCTTTGCTAAGAACAATAGAAGATCCACAGCTTCAAGGAATATAGATGTGAAGTACTATGCTGTCAGAGAGAGTGTGAGAAACAATGAAATTGAGATAATCAAAATAGGCACCCTAGCTCAGCTTGCAGATCCTCTCACGAAGGCCATTGCAGTAGCGCCTTTTCAGGTACATGTCAAGAACATGGGTATCTTAGAAAATCTTGACTCGGCTGAATGAGTGGGAGTTAATTTTGAACTCATTATGTTTGATTTAATATGTGAATCACGTTTTAGTGCTGAAAATTTTAGTTTGTTTTAAGTAAAATTAATTTTTAAGGTTTGTGTGTTCAAAGTTCTAGTCATCATAATTTTCTGCGTACATTAAGCTTGAAAGTTCAGAATTTTTCAAGGATATTAAACATCAGTTGCAGATTTGCACAACTATGATGATTCAGTTAGAACTTGAATTTTCTTTTGTAATATCAGTAAGCAAAATTTTATGCATTCTGATTCTATTATTGAATCCTACAGTAAGGACCTTATTTGTGCTATTATATTTTACATTCATAAGCACATATGAGTATTTTGTGTACAGGTAATTGCTCCTGTGATCTGTGGTTGCCGCATCATGGTAATGAGGTGCTGGTGTTTAGTTAAACATTTGTTTTCTTGTTGTCTGATGAGGTTAACTGCAGATTGACTGAGCTCAGGATGATATTGGAATTCATAACTTGTCCAGCGCACATTTCATAATTACTATATCTGATTTAAGTGATATTCTTGTTGTGCTGCATATTGATTGTCCAAGTGGGAGACTGTAAGATTTTATGGACTAATCAATATCAGCTAAAGATCACAACAACTTATCACATTTTGGACAGAACGAGTAATTGGACTAAGGGATGTTATTCTAATTGTATTCCTATTACATTGAGGTAATAACTATACCTTATTACATTAAGTGAAGTTGTTCTGTACACAGTTTAGGAATAAATTTCTATTGCTCTTAGGTTTAGGAAAACTTTTATGGGAAGGAACCTAAACTAAAGCCTATATATAGGAATACTTGGTCCCTGCTCTAGCTATCGCATTATCAACAGAGAATTCATAATCTCTACCCATTGGAGACTCTCACAAAAGATAGCTCAGAGGAGATTCAAACCAAGTGCACTAGCTCTTAAATTCAACCTGTAATCTTCAACAATGGCTGCAGCTCCAGGTAAGTCTGTGTTCTTACATTGAGTACAATGTTTATATGCATACATTCAGTTTCATTACTTATATAAAGCTCATACTACTTAGTTTGCTTCATCAGAGGCCACTAACTAGACTAGTCACGCAAGAGTCAGGGTGAAAATAACAGGATCTACTGATTGAGCAAAGAAGCAGATACATGGATCTATACATATGGATCGGAGTACTTATTCTACAAGCAACTGTTGCCCATACAAGCTAATCCTAATTAATACTTGTTAACATACAAAGTATGAGGATACGTCACATGATACTTTCTGAAAATATATGGGATAAGTTGCTAAGGCAAACTAATTAGTTAGAGTTCTTATATCTGTAAGTTGAAGTGTTGAACCAAGGACACTTCAATATCTAACCACACAGCACTAAAAAATATCTAACCACACAGCACTAAAAATGTACATTCACATCCATGGTAGTGTGATCTTATATCTGCGTCTGGGATCATTATAAGTTACAACTCATGAAGAAATGCCTCCTTTGTTGCTTGAGAGCTTATGGAGAAATGCCCGCATTATTTTTGCTAATGACAACGATTGAATCTAACATATATAGAAACCTTAGAACTGAACAATGGACCAGCATCCTTCTCATCGTCCTGCTCACTTTGTGTTTCTTCTTATGCTTACATTATAAATTTCCGTATCCTTGTTCCTTAGTTCAACTCATCATCCTCTCCTTTAAAGCCAGGTACATTTTCAGATTCTGAAATCTTTTGAACCATAACATCCATACACTGAATGAGGTGAAGCGAGAATATATAGTATGCGTCTCACTGCTGGGGCACTAATAAACACCATGCAATAGTAGTAATATCTTGCATGAATCATTGGGTGAAGCATTTTGGTGTTGCATTTCAACTGGGACACTCATCAACATAATACCATCATTACCATTTCACCTTCATGCAAGATTTAAACATTTGGTTGGAAAGTAAAAAATGGTGCATTAACATTCTCAAAAAAAAAAAAAAAAAAATGGTGCATTAAAACCTAAAATCGAGAAGATTTCTCATGCCACCCCAGTCAGTCAGTACCTCATTCCACTAATGAACCTCATCACCCTCTGAAAGACAAAAAGCACTCATTGTATGTGCAGTGTACGTGAAGCCCCTTCAACTATTGAGAATTATATTGTAAATGTGCTTTATTTTCTTTCCTTAGTTAGATTTGATAGAATCCCACTAAAAGTGGATCACGGCTCCTTAATGTAGGAGCAATTCAGATGATGTATAGTTTAACGTTGAATACATATCAAAACCTTTATTCAGCCATTTCTTTACATGGTATCAGAGCACCATCGTGGTGCATGATTCCTTATTTTCTCAAAACCTAGCAAGCCCTCAACGCAACCACCATGACAGGTAAAGACGACACCAACGTGCCAGAAAAAGACAAACCTTCAAGCAGCAGCATCATGAATACATCAAATCCATATTACATTCATCCATCAGATCACCCCGGCCATGTACTCGTTCCATCAAAACTGAACAGTGCCAATTATTCAGACTGGAGTAAATCCATACTTCATGCCCTCACAGCCAAGAATAAAGTTGGCTTCATCAATGGTTCTTGTTTCAGTGGTCTCGGGAGGAGCCTAGACCAGCTGAACACGGATTGTATCGGTCTGTATGTATTGCTATCGGTCTCTCTCATCTTAAAAACGGACAAAGGTCAGAAGGAAGACCGGGTGTGCCAGCCTTCAACGCTCCGATGCCTAAGTCAGTATCGAGTGAGATAATGATAACGGAAAGCGATAGTAAACAGTTACCTCTTTAGATTGTTGGAGATGACCTTAATGTAGCAGGTTTGTGGGAGCTTGGTTCCGTTTCTTTCGGTGTGGGACGCTTGGAATCCTGATATCGCCCCGGGGGGTATCGGAACCCCCAGCTGGGAGCTTATCTCGTTGGTGTATAGGCGATACGAGTCTTGTGCTTCCGATACTTGTGCTTAGGAGGTATGTGTATACCAACAAGTCCCCCAAGTCCCCGGTCAAGAGTTCTCTTGGGTGGGGAGTTTGTCGCTGGTAAAAGTATTGGAAGTTCAAGGCGAGTTTATGCCACGTGGCTTCCGTACAACTATTACCCCTCCAGTTCCCCAAGTCCCCACCTAAGAGGAGTCTTGGCTAGGGTGAGTGAGGTGTGTTTAGAGTGGTGAGTAGTCGAGGCGACGGCGCACGACCTCTGTAACGCTCAGGGATGTCGGACACGTGGTGAGATCTGAGGTTGTCGTCCTTGCACGTCCAACGGTCCCGGTGTCCTCGAGGTCCTTATATAAGGACAGAGGAGAGAGGTGGAGATGGTTACTGTTCCTGCGTGCGTGTTGGAGCTTGAGAGGAGAACTGGGTGAGACTTGGGTCGTAGCTGTGTGGAGAGCTTTTAACTGGTCGTGGAGTGGTTGTCGTTGTCTTTGTATATCGATCGGAGGAGTGAACAGGTACGCCGTCTTTTGACCTTTTCTGGGTTTATCCGAGGGTATTGGTGTGCGTGTACCTTGTGAGGGGTCGTGTTCCAGGGGAGCGATTTACGGGCGGGCTCTGGGTTGCTTTAGGTCCGGTGAGATTTTGGAGGGGCTGAATTGTGGGTCGCGCTGAGTCTCATTTGGTTGCTCCGGATAGGGCTTGAGGATTTGAATTTTGCGGGGGAGTCTTGAGGAAGGCGATATCAAAAGAAAGCGACTGATCAGGGATCTGTATTGTTTGGAGTATGGCGCTTGAGAACCGCAGTCACGGCAGGCGAGAGGGTTCTTCTCGTGGAGGGGAAGGGGCCTCTCCTGGTGGTGCTGGTGCGTCTCGTGGCGGGGGGGGGGGGGGGGAAGGTGCTTCTTGCAGTCGCGGTGGAGGTGGTTCCCTTGGGGGCGCCGCCGGTGATTCGCGGGGAGCTGGCGAGGGCGATTCCAGAGGAGGTGGTGGGGGGGCTTCTCGCTGGAGTATCGCGGGGAGTTCCCGAGGAAGTGGCGAGGGTTCATCTCGTGGAGTTCCGGGTAGGGTTGAGCGGCCCATGTTGCCCGATGTAGATGATGTCGAGGTGTTGGAGATCCTGCATACTCCCCGTGGGCGATTGCGCATTGGTGATACACCTATTGATCAGCCGGGTCCGAGTATGACGGAGGAGCAGATCGCCGAGATGAGGACCACTTGGGCGATTTCGGATAACGTCCTGTTGCGCCCGTTGAGGGATGGTGAAACATTTAGTCATCCCGGGTTGGGGTGGGCAGGCTTTTACGAGTATCAACTCAGGTGTGGGTTGACGTTCCCGTTACCGGAGGAGTTACAGTATCTGCTGTCGTGCTTGAATATATCGGTAGGGCAGCTATTGCCCAATGCGTTGAGGCAAATAATGGGAGTATTGCTGCTGTGGAAGCTGAGCAAGTTGCTGTGCCCCAGTATCGGCGAGTTCAATTCTTTGTTCAAAATGCACTACTCGACTAAAGCTGGCGATGGTGGGTGCGTGAATTTCAGGGCGCGTGGCTGCGCCGTTATTGAAGACTTGTCGTCGAACATTTATGCGCGTTGGCGGGGAAGGCCGTGCTTAGTTGGCGGCCGATGGCAGAATCCGGATATGGTGCACCTGGCCCCGAGCCGGTTCCAACCCATCTGTGAGTATCGTGATTGTCTTTTGGTGGGTTTTCTTGCCTTTGGTGTGTACTAATAGCGTTTTTGTGCATCGTAGTGAGGTAGGAGGTGAATTTGACCACGCTGGAGTGGAAGCGTGTAGCGAGGGTGATGGGTGCATTCCCGAAGGGGTCAAGGGGGTTCTATCGTTTGTGTAGGCTTCCGATATACGAGAGATTTGAGTTAGGGAGGTTTCCGGGTGAGGGGTTCACCTTTTGCTTGGTGTGCTGTTGTATGCTGTCTGGTATCCTTACTGATATTGTTTGGTTATTTCGCAGCCGATATGCCGAGCGAAGCGCCGAGCAAGAGCGATGCCCCATATGCTGATGTTGACCCTGATACTATTATTCAGGGATTGCTGCGAGAATCGCAGAAGGCGAGGTGAGTGGATGTTGACCTTCCGGATAAAGTGTGTGTGACCGACCATCAGGTGAGTATGTCGCTGCTCGATGAGATGTATCTGAGGTTTCCCGATGCCGTTCTAGAATATCTCAATCAGCGGGCTGAGGAGGAGGCTGGAGTCGAGGGGCATGGGGTTCGTGGTGCTCGGGAGTCGACTCGAGATGGCCAGGAGCAGCCCATGCGAGCCGGCGAGGTGGGTGAGCTTCCCCAAGTGGGTACTGGCGAGCGTCAGCCCCCCGAGACTCGAGAAGTGACGAGGCAGTCCCCCCGGGTCTCGGCAGGATGGGGAGATCTTGGTGACGTTGCTCGGGCTTCGGAGCCCACGGTGGACGTGGAGATCTTCGTCGAGGAGCTGCTGGAGGAGGTGGAGCGGCGTCAGAGCGATACCAGTGCTCTTGCTCGCTTGGTGCAGGATACGGTTCTGGAACAGCTTGTGACCATTTTTGGAGATGAAATTGGCAATCCTGTCTCGCGGGAAGTCATCACTGTGGATAGCGGAGAGGCGGCGGTGACCAGCCAAGCCGTTGGCGAGACAGGTCTGACAGTCGAGGTACCTGAGGTGCAACCTGAGTCTAGAGACGGTATAATCGGGGTTGCTCAAGTTACCGAGACGGTATAATGGAGTCCGAGTGTCGGACGCTTGCGCATGTACGGATGGAGTCGGGTCGAGGAAGAGGACGGCCTCGCAGCTTCGTCTCGGGAGTCCCCCGATTGGTGTCGCTGTCAACACTCGTGGTAGTAAGAGGTCTCGGGTTGAGAATGTATCGCGCTCGAGGTCTACTAGTGGGGGTTCGCGGGGTTCTCGCGATGAGGTTGCCGAGGGTCTCGCGCGTACACTGGGAGAGATTGGGATTACTGACGACGCCATCCTTCATATGGTTGCTGACCTGCGGAACTGTCATCGCGACCGTAGTCGCGTGAGTGCTGAAGACCCTCGCCTTGGGTATCGGGAGGCTCAGGAGAGGTTGATGAGGGTACGTATCGCTATGAGTTTACTTATTTCTTAATGCGTTCATGTAGATATGTTGACAATGGTGTGTGATGTAGGCTGTGAATTTGAATTACCACGCCTCGGGCGAGTTGGTGGCTTATTTTGATCGGGAGATAGCTCGGCTGCAAGGGGAGCTGGAGGCTGAGAGGGAGCCGGCACGCGAGCTTCAGAGTGCGGTGGACCAAGGCCGGGTGGAGCATGAGGATATGAGGCGAGTGATTGATGAATGGATCGCGAGGAGGATGGAGCTGGAGCGAGCGCCGGCCATAGAGGGGGCTCGTCGTCAAGAGGCTAAAGGGGCTATTGCTCCGCTGAGGGAGGCGAACCTGGACCTAACTGGGAAGCTGCAGCGGGCGGAGGATGGGATGAGGTTGGTGGAGCAAGTTAAGGCCCGCGTGACTGAGGCTGAAGAGCGTCTACGAGACTTGGAAAGGTAGGTCCGGGAGCGCGATGCCGAGTTGGAGCTTCGTGCTGCTGCCTTGGAGAGTTTGGCTCCTTATCCAGATCGCGTGGTGGATTTGGAGGGGCAGGTTGGTAATCTGCGGAGGGAGGTGGACCGTTTACGGGATGTCGAGCTGGAAGCAGGCTAGAGGGAGGCAGAGATGGAGCGGCTCAGGAAGGAGTTAGCCGAGCAACAGGTTCGGTCGAGTGACTTTGCCGAGGAGTGTATTCGCCTGCGCGCTGCTGCCGAGACGCATCGGGACAAGCTCGCCAAGGCTAGGCGAGACGGTGCGAACAAGGCGGTGGATCTCTATCTCCGGTCAAGCCATTTCCAAGAGAAAGTGAACAAAGTCTTCTCCGATGGGGTCTTGCACTCGATTAAAGATGGTATCGCTGCTGGGTGGATTGACCAAGAGAAGATGGTGCGTGACATGCAGGCCAAGAAAGCAGCGAGATCGCAGGCCAGTGCAGCGAGTGGTGGTCAGAGTTCTGGGATCGTGATCCGTAAACAAGCTGTGCCGGAGCGTGCAACGGGGCAAACGGGTGATCACTAGGCGGAAGTTGTTACTGGCGAACAGGGGGCCGCGGCCATGAGGGCGAGGTGCAAGACGAGAATGTTGGGGAGCGAGATCGAAGAGAGGAACAGGCACGTAGTGCTGAGGGCGAGACCTAGTAGCCTCCCTTTTTTGTTTTTTGTTTTTTTTTGCTAGCGATAGATGTTTATTTCCTTGTAAATGCATTGAATTTTGTTGGGATATTTGACCGAGTGGTCTGACTTTTGGAATGCCCGCTTGGTATTGGGACACGTGAAATTTATGGGGAAGAGATGTTGTTGGGCGATAGTCCCCCGTGCGTTGCATATATTTATTGTTTTGTCGATTGGTTGTATTGTCATTAATGCAGGACATCAATGCGACGCATCGATTGGTCGTCTGGAGTCGGTTGGTGGCAGTGGAATTCCCCTATAAATAGGCAGGGGTAAGGAGGTGTGTTGATCATATTTTCAACATGGCGTTTTCCTTGTTTTTCATTGTGCTCTTGCTTCTAAAATCTTTTCTTCCCTATAGGCAGTGTGTGTTTCCAGATTTCTGGGCTTTATAGCTTAATCTCATCTTGGGTTATGGGCTTTATAGCCTAATCTCACAAGGACTCGGCTTCATCACCCGCTTGGGGATTGTTCAATCTGTGCCCCTGCGAAACTGAAAACACGTCCAAGTGAGAAACCCAAGAACCAAGATCGCTGGAGGTGCGGCGGGCTACAATGATGGAGATCGGGTGGTGATACGGTGGAGAGTGGTGTGCCGGTACTGCCCCCAGTCTTTCCCACTATCGCTCGGCCAGCCTATCAATCCTCCAATTCAGTGATCTTACGGAGCTCCTCATATTCCAAAGAATTAGACTTGATCAGAGCCAGCCTGTATCGGACTCGGGAGGACATGCGAGGATAGTTGCATGTCTCGTGTTTGTATGAATCATGTAACGATGTTATTGTGTAACGCACTTGTGCGAAGTAGCAATTGATGTATCGTTATTGGCCGCAAAGCCCTTTGTAATGAATATACTTTTTGGAGTATGTATCACTATTCAGTGTTCTATCACCTTTATTTCTGTGAACTTTGCATTGTATATGGCGTACCGTCGCAGTGGAGTGCGAATGTAGGCGCCAGACTTCACGGTAGCATAATCGGTGCTGGAGGCGAGAGCGAGTGGCGAGGCAATACATAATGTAATCTCGTTTGACGTGGTATCGCGTTGGCCTTGGCTATTGCTGCCTTACGTCGCGTATCTTTGCAATGTTAAGGGGGCTCATGAATAGCGGTGTGTCGTGTAGTAGGAATTGTTCATGGCGATGTATCGCCCATTATTCAATCAGTTGATTCGTGGCGAAGTATAACGTAGCATTCATGCGTTCATTCGTGGAGACATACTGCGTATCGTTTATTCATTTATTCGTGGAGACTCACGTGACATTAATTCATTCATTCATTTGATCGCAACCGGCAGCACATGGGTTCGCGAGGGACAGCATTGCGCTGTCTCAGTGGAACCGGCCATGAGCGATATCACATTGTTATGTACTCACATTCATTTGCGTGTCGCGTAACGTTGATTCGTTCATTGGCGTATCGCGTGTCATTCATTCATTCATTCATTGGCGTATCATGTATCATTCATTCAGTCATTCATTGGAGTATCGCGTATCATTCATTCAGTCATTCGTTGGCGTATCGCGTAACGTTCATTCATTCATTCATTCATTGGCAATGCAAGGGTTCGCGAGGGACAGTATTATGCTGTGTCAGCGTAACCGGCCATGGGCGATATTGCATTAGCATTCTTTCGCTCATTGGTAGGCGTATCGCATAACATTCATTGGCGTATCGCGTAATGTTCATTCATTCATTCATTCATTGAATCGCACCTGGCAACGCAAGGGTTCGTGAGGGACAACATTATGCTGTGTCAGCGTAACCGGCCGTGGGCGATATCACATTAGCATTCTTTCGCTCATTGGTAGGCGTATCGCATAACATTCATTGGCGTATCGCGTAACGTTCATTCATTCATTCATTCATTGGATCGCACCTGGCAACGCAAGGGTTCGCGAGGGACAGCATTATGGGTACTGACGCCAGATAATCCCAGAGGCCCTGAAAAGCCTTGTCGTGCTCGGGCCCCCAGTTGATCGTCTCGGTATGGTGAGCTTTAAGAAGCTTGAAGAATGGGGCGCACTTGTTGGTTAAACGCGATATGAATCGGGCGAGAGCGACAACCTTCCCAGTGAGGGACTAGACCTCATTCCTGGTCTTTGGTGGTGCCATATCGAAAATTTTCAGTACCTTCTCGGGGTTGGCCTCGATGCCCCTCTCGCTGACTACAAAACCCAGGAACTTGCGTCCCAGTAAGCCAAACACGCACTTGTCCAGGTTGAGTCGCATGTCACACTGGAGTAAGATGTCGAAGACGATGCCCAGGTTTTTAATGTGATCTTCAATGGTGACGCTTTTGACGAGCATATCGTCCACATAGACCTCCATGATTTTACCGATATGATCAGCAAACATGGCGTTAACCAGTCTCTGGTACGTGGCCCCGGCGTTCTTTAGACCAAACGACATTACCTTGTAACAGTAGAAACCCTTGTCGGTGGTGAAGGATGTGTGCTCCTAATCAGAGGGTTCCATGGCGATTTGGTTGTAGCCCGAGAAGGCGTCCAAAAAACTGAGGAGCTTGTGGCATGCGGTGGAGTCAACTAGCTGATCGATTCGTGGGAGGGGAAAACTGTCCTTCGGGCAAGCCTTGTTCAAGTTGGTGTAATCAACACACATGCGCCATTTTCCATTAGGCTTCTTTACCATTACAACATTGGAGAGCCATGTCGGGTAGGAGACTTCCCGGACGAACCAGATGTCTTGGAGTTTCTTGACCTCTGCCTGGATCTCTTTGTATTTTTCTTCCGTGAAGGCCCTACATTTTTGGCAAATTGGGGGAACGTCTGGTGAGATGGTGAGTTTGTGGGTCAACAGCTCTGGCGAGAATCCTGGCAAATCGGCGTATGACCATGCAAACACTTCCTGTCGGGACTTGAGGAAGGCGATGAGCTCTGCTTGGAACTGGGGGTCCGTTTTGGACCCAATCTTAACTTTTCTTTCTGGGTGTGTATCGGAAATAGAGACCGATATGAGGTATTCCAAAGCATCTGGTCTCGGGTGCTTGAGTTTGCGCTTATCGTCCTTCTTTTTGCTGCGTGTATCGCGATCATCTAGAGTTTCAGGGTCTTCTCTTGGATCATCGGGCTTGTCGGATGGGGAGGGTAGGTCGGAAGTTAGAAGTACCTCTCGCCTGCCGTGTCCCCTTCCGACAGTCAGGGAGTTGCACTGTCTCGCGAGCTCTTGATCGCCTCGGACGGTGAGGATGCCACCCGGGGTGGGTATCTTCATCATTAGCATGTGTCCGGCCACAAAGCATTGGAGTCCCCATATGGCGTCACGTCCCAGGATGACGTTGTAGGAGGAGGGGCAATCAACGATGATGAAGTGTGCTGTCATGGTGGCGATAGTGCTGCCGCCGCCCAGTGTGATCCGCAAATTGTCGGATCCCAAAGGCTGTGTGATTTCTCCTGCAAAGCTGATTAGGGGTTCATGGTCTGCGGTGAGTTTCTTCCGAACTCAGTTGAGGCCCTCGTAGCAACTGCCGAACATGACGCTGACCACTGCGCCGCTATCGACCAGGACCCTGTGGCATCAATAGTGGTCGATGACCATGGTGATTAGGAGTGGTTCGTTGTGGTACTTTTGGATGGTGTCCTCGCTACGATTAAAGGCTATCGAGTTCCATTCGACCTGGGGGTGTGGCAGCCATGGCTGAGTCCCAATATCTCTTGGCCCCGAGGGCATTGCCACTTCTGTGCATCAGTGCTTGTGGGGCGCCGCCGTGTATCATTAAGATCTGGCCATAGACTTCAATGGCATTAGCCCCAGTGGCAGGAGTGCGATATTGTGAGAGTTGGTCGCTCTAGATGAGGTGCTCGATGGCGTTTTTCAGTGCCCAGTAGATATTGGTGGGGTGGTCGGATTCCTCGTGATATGTGCAGTACTTACCATTATCTCCTGGTTTGGATTGGCTGGGCTTGCGCTTTGGTGGGCGCGGAATGATGTCCTTGTGACTGTTCCAGATGTCCTCATAAGAGGCCGTGAGTGTAGTGTAAATCTCGTATCGGGGTGCCGCGAACCGTTGGTCATCCCTATGCCGGGTGCTGCCGTATGGTGCATCGCGATGTCGACTGCTTGAGGAGTTGTATTTTGGCTTCTCGGGGCTCTTGCCGTATTGCTTGTCCCTCCTATAGCTGTAGCCTTGGCGTTCTCGTGGGGCCCTGTCGCTTGACTGGGCGGGTTTGTCTCTACTGGTGTCTTTGTTTCTGGTATCGGGATTGTTCGGTTGAGGTGCAGTGACCGGGTGCGCATTGACGTTGGTATCGCGGCCAAAGGTGTCGTACTCGGCCTGAGCGAAGGTGGTAGCGGTATCGAGGAGGTCATCATATGTTGCAGGGGGATTGGTGTTGATTTGCAGTAAGAAGTATCCAGGCTGGAATGCTTGCTTGAATGTCAATGCCGCTAGGGCTGGATCGAGGGAGCGGCACTGAGTGGCCTGCTTCTGCCAACAGCGAACAAAGTCTCGCAATCGCTCGTTCGGTCGTTGCTTGAGCCGGAATCCGCCGCACAGGATGAACCGCCGCAGAAACTTGTCTTCTAGTTCTTGGAAACTATCAATGGAGTTGTTGGGTAGGTTAAGGAACCAGCGCAGGGCTTCGTCCGTCAAAGTTTCCTCGAACGCATGGCAGGCCATGGCGTCGGTGTATCGGGTTCCGTGGAGTATGGATTGGAAGACCTCCAAATGGTGGTATGGGTCCCGAGTCCTATTATATTTTTCGATCTTGAGGGGCTTGGCCTCTGGTGGGCGCTTCTCTGCTTGTATGCGGGCGATGAATGGTCCCGTCTTTCCCTGGAAACCAGCCGTGATTGGTTGCCAGCCTGCTCTGCTTTCGGCTCTTTCCACGCATGCCTGTAAAGAGGCGATGGCCTCGCTCATTTGAAGCAAGAGCCGGGTGTTGCGATCGGGTGGAGGTATGTTGGCGGTCGTAACGGTGTTTGCATCTGAGGTTCCTGCCGCGCCGGCAGCCGGTTGGGGAGGCGGTGCGGCGCCAAGTTGGCCTGGGAAGAGGGGGGAGTTCAGGTAGACCATCTGGGGGTCTGTGCTAGTGCTGCCATGCATAGGGCCAGCAGGACTTCCCGATGTGGGGTTTGGGGGCATGAAGGTGCCAGCGAGGCCTGTGGCGGGGTCCGCAGTGAGCGTAGGTCCCGGTTTGGGGACACCACCAATGGTCGGTATCGGGGTCACCTGGTGGCCCCTGTCCAAGTCGTCGTCGCGCGCAACTTGTCACTGGAGTGCTTCTCGTAGGGTGCCATTCTTGTTGGTCATGTATCCTCCCGGCGGGCCACCATGGCCGCAGCGCGCTCGGCCTCGACCTGTGCACGTGTCTCCATGAGGTCACACATTGCTATTTGTAGCGCTGTGGTTGGATTGGTGGTGATGGCTGATGGAGTCTCGGTGCCTGGGCTATGAAACTCGAGAGTGCGCTGGACCTCGCGGGTCGTTGTCTCCCGAGGCGGATAGTCGTTGCGTGTATCGGGATTGCTGGTAGTCATTGATGTGGTGTCCTGCCGACAAGGAGGGAGGGGAGTCCTTCTAGCGCCAAATGTTTCAGTGGTCTCGGGAGGAGCCTAGTCCAGCTGAACACGGATTGTATCGGTCTGTATGTATCGCTATCGGTCTCTCTTATCTGCAAAATGGACAAAGGTCAGAGGGAAGCGATAGTAAACAGTTACCTCTTTAGATTGTTCGAGATGACCTTAATGTAGCAGGTTTGTGGGAGCTTGGTTCCGTTTCTTTCAATGTGGGACTCTTGGGATCCCAATATCGCCCCGGGGGGTATCGGAACCCCCAGCTGGGAGCTTATCTCGCTGGTGTATAGGCAATACGAGTCTTGTGCTTCCGATACTTGTGCTTAGGAGGTATGTGTATACCAACAGTTCTATTAAGCCTCCTTCAGAAACAGAACAACCAACTGAATATGCTCTCTGGAATCAATGCAATAGTATGATTTTGGCTTGCTAACTCAGTAGAACCAAATCTAGCCAAAGGTGTTATTTATGCAAAAACCGCACATCAGGTATGGGATGACTTCAAGCATCAATTCTCAATGTTGGAAAGTATATCTTGACATTCAATTAGATTGATAGTGTATCTTGGTATATAATTAGGATTGATCTGTTGAGATGTTTTGTATCAATTTACATTCAATTGTAATTGTATTAGTTGTCATTCCTTATTGGTCTCCTGACTTGTTGGAGAACCTTAGCTGTACAAGTAGGTGCGTAGGTGCTATGTATATAAGCCATACAAATCAATACAATTATTTATGGATTAATTTCAGTTTACCCCCTTGAAGTTTGGGGGTGACATTGTCACCCCCTCTACTCTCAATTTTGAATTTTTACCCCCCGAGCTTTCCAATTTCAGTCAACCGTGTCCAATCTCTCATGCTCCGTCCAAATTCGACGTTAAATCCAATAATAGGGCCACTTTGAGGGCTAAAATGATCATTTCAAGATTAAAAAAAAACCAAAGAAAAAAAGCCCTCTCTCTTTCACTTTCGGGTGTTTCTCTCTCTTCTCCAAATCCCCCCCTCTCTCTCTCTCTCTCTCTTTCTGATCTGCAACTCGAAAAACTGAATCGAAACCCAACGAGATCGACTCCTCTGCCGCCACGCCTCTCTAGGAAATCAAGCTCCTCGCCCTCTGCAACTCCAAAAATTGAAATCGAAACCCAACAATCGGGTCCGCGATCTTGATTGAGATCAAGATATCGATGTCAAGACCCACATGGTTGTCATTCGAGTCGGCGAAGTGGGTATCTTGTAGGGTATTGAATTCGACGGCGATGAACTTGTTTTAGGTCAATTGGGAGGAGTTGACGAGACCCAGATAGCTGCCGGAGCTGCCGAGGGTTTGGCTGTTGGAGGAGAGGAAAAACGACATGCCATCGCTGGAGGAGGAGGGGTTGAGGTTGGAGAAGGAGAAGGTGAAGCGGGTGGAGAAGGAGGCGGTGGTGTTGGAGTCGGGGTCGAAGAAGCCGGTGAGGCCGATGCAGTTTGAAGTATAAGTGTTGTTGCGGTCGCTCTCCTACCGTCGATGGCGATGGTGTTTCTTCTACATTTGATGGGTACGGTGCTTTCTCTGTCCTGCATCGGGAATTCGTCGCTTCTAGGGTGGTTTGGCCGATGTCAATCGTAGAATGGCGGCGCGGGACTGACAGTGTTGGTGATTAGGGGAGCGGCAATGGTGACCGTGGAGCGGCGCCGGACTGCTACTGTGGAGTTACTCTAGAATTTTTCAGATATTGTGATGTTCTTTGATCTAATTGCTGAGTAATTAAACGTGCTGGTGTTGGATTTGGAACAATGGAGATTTCAAGTTGGTCATACCGTTGGTATTGCTGCTGGTGTTCTTTCTCATTCTTCAGGTAATTAATCTTCATCTTTTGCTCCTTGTATGTATTCAAATGGTTATACGCGTATCTGGATATGTATGTTTGTATGTGTATTTATGGTCTTGAAGCTGGATTTGAGCCACCATAGATGTAATTCTTAAGTTGAATGCTTCGATTTTATGTTTGTTTATGTGAATTTGCTTTAGAATTGCAACTTCTGATTGCATTTCGGACTTCATTTGTGTGATTTCCATTTCCTGTGGAGCAGGGGTTGCGGAAAGGAGGATTGCGATGGTGGAGTAGAGGCCGAGGCCAAATGTCGTCAGATTAGCCCCTAAAGTTGTTATTATTTTTTTTGTATTGAAATGAAAATTTTAGCCCTTACAGTGGGCCCCCAACGTAGGATTTAATGTCGAATTTGGACGGAGCATGAGAGATTGGACACGGTTGACTGAAATTGGAAAGCTCGGGGGGTAAAAATTTAAAATTGAGAGCAGAGGAGGTGACATGATGATACCCCCAAACTTCAAAGGGATAAACTGAAATTAATCCATTATTTATTCTGCCTAGATTATTCTCTCTATATGGTATCAGAGCGGGATTAAGATCCTAGCTCTTCTTTCTTTTTTCCTTCTTCGTCCTCTTTCAACACCATGACTGAGAACGACGAAATTATTTCCTCCATTTCTGGTGGAACTTCTTCTGATGCTTCTGCCAATCCATTGTTCCTTCATCGTTCAGACCACCCTGGTCTGCTTCTTATTTCAAAAAGATTGAATGGCGATAATTATCACTCTTGGTGTCGTGCCATGAGAATCTCTCTGAGTGCCAAGAACAAGACATGTTTCATTACCGGCAGAATCAAGGAACCTGATGCATCTTTGAAGCTTGATGAGCATGCCCTCTGGCAGCGTTGTAACGACATGGTACTCTCTTGGATCCTCAACTCACTTGAACCAGAGTTGGCCGACTCCGTTCTTTCGTGCAATACTCCTCATGCCATTTGCGAAGATTTGAGTGAAAGGTTCTCTTTGGGGAATGTTCTTCGTATATTCCAGATTCAGAGGGATATTTACAGAATTGAGCAAGGTTCGATGACTGTTGCTGCGTATTATACCAAGTTAAAGGGATTATGGGATGAGTTGGCATCCTTCAACTCCTCAGTGACTTGCACTTGTGGAGCTCAAAATGACCGTACTAGATTGATGCAGTTTCTCATGGGGCTTAATGAATCTTATTCAGGTACCCGTGGTTAGATTTTATTAATGAATCATTTACCATCTGTTCGCCAGGCTTATGCGGCTGTTGCTCAAGAAGAAAAACAGCGTGAATTGGGATCTTCACTTTCTATTCCATCAAACATAGCTGCTATGGCAGTGCGTGGCAACTCCAATATGCCTTAGGGTCGGCAAAACAATCAGGCTGATGGAAATCAATTCAACAATTCACGCAACAAAGAGCCTTTTCAGTGTACTTATTATGGTGATCTATACCACAGGAAGGCAACATGCTACAAGTTAATTGGATATCCTCCTGGTCATCCCAAGAGTAAAGAAAAGGCACAGCATCAACGTCAAGGCAATGAGAAAAATTCCTCAAACTCGGCATCTGGTAATCCTTCTGCAAATCAAGTGGATTCCAACCCTACTTTCAGGAGCTCCAAGCCTCTTTGCCCAATTTAACTGAAGATCAATACATTCAGATACTCAGTGCGTTGACTCCCAAGCCTTCCATTCCAAAGGCCAATGCCACTGCAGCCTCAGTCTCTGAATTCGCTTCAGGTTTGTTACCAGTTCCTCCCAATCGTTGGATAATTGACAGCGGAGCAACTCATCATATTACCTCTTCTCCTACATCATTGATGAATATTAATAAGCATCCTTCTTTGGCACCAGTTTCTTACCTAGTGGAGAAAGGGCAGGCATTACTATGACTGGCTCAATTCGATTTAACGATTCTTTTCAATTGAATAATGTCCTATGTGTGCCAAGTTTTAAAGTTGATCTTCTGTCTCTTGGCAAAACAACCGATGACTTACATTGTTCAGTGACATATTTCCCATCTTGGTGTATTTTACAGGACTTGGCTACGAGGACGATGATTGGTGTGGGTAAGCGACGTGGTGACCTCTATTACCTTGTGGCGTTGGCTTCAACTTCTCCTTCTTCTCATTTTGCTTGCAATTTGATTATCTCCTTCGATCTTTGGCATTGCCGCTTGGGTCACCCTTCTTCAGCTCATTTACAATTTTTAGCTAATAATTTGCTTGATTTCAATTTTGATTCTAGTCATAAGTGTGACATTTTTCCGTTAGCGAGACAAACTCGTCAACATTTCCTTCCTAGTTCAATTTCAACTTCTAAATGTTTTTCCCTTATTCATTGTGACATTTGGGGTAGTTTTAAAACCCATTCTTTATCTGGTGCTTATTATTTCTTAACTATTATGGATGATTTTTCCCGTTTTACATGGGTATTTTTAATACGTCACAAAAGTAAAACGCAAACAATATTACGCCAATTTTTTCATTATGTTGCCACTCAATTCAACACCAAAGTTCAACAATTTCGATCCGATAATGGTTCTTAATTTCTTTCCCTACAAATTTTTTTTCTTGAACAAGGCGTCATTTTTCAACACTCTTGCATTTACACACCTCAACAAAATGGTGTTGTTGAACGCAAACATAGACACATTCTTGAAACAGCTCGAGCTCTTCATTTTCAATCCCACTACCTATTGATTTTTTGGGAGAATACCGCCGTTTACACAATTAATCGTCTTCCCACTTTGTTGCTAAAGAAGAAATCACCGTTTGAAGTTCTTTACAATAAACCTCCTGATTATTCTCGTATGAGAGTTTTTGAGAATTAAAATTATTAAAGAAGGGGTGAGATCAATTCAGAAGTACTTTGTTTTTATTTATTTATTATTATTATTAATTTATTTAATAATTTATTTATTTAATTAATTCATTTATTTTATTTTATTTTATTATAAATAAGTTCCGTCAACCCATCTTCCAAATTTGCACCTCGTGCTATCAAATGTATTTTTCTTGGTTATCCCATGGGTCAAAAAGCATACAAATTATACAATATTGAGACCAAGAAAATATTTACTAATCGGGATGTTGTTTTTCTAGAGCACACCTTTCATTACTCACCACACCCAAATTCAGCCACAACAAAACCCACTATTGCGGCCCAGCCCATTCCTTTCACTCTCTTACCTGATATTCCAACATCAGCGCCACACCCTCATTCTACCGACACCGATGAATTTTTTCAATCACCCAGAGCAAAACCGTTGTCCCCTCCTCCACTTGAAATTGACCCGTCCCTTGGAGCGTCTCCGTCTCCTGATCTTCTCCCTTCTTCTCCACCAATCCCTCCTCCAGAAAATTGCTCCAATTCTCTGCCAAATTCTTCAACCTGTCCTCCAGAAATTCCTCCCGAGAATTCCGACATACCTCCGGCCGATCCCGTCCTAGCTTCGGCTTTTCCAGCTATTCCTCCGGTCGATCTCGACCCCCTTCTTACTGCTCCAATTCAGCCCCTCCATCGCTCCCAACGTACTGGAGAAGTCAACGTTCGTCTTAAGGACTACGTTTGCTCGTAGGTGATTCTACCTCCACACAAATTTTCATCGGCCTCGACTTGTCCCACACCAGGTACAAGATATCCCCTTTGTCACTATTTATCTTATCATCGGTATTTGCCCATAAATCTGAATTATATTGCTAATGTGAGTCAGGATGAGGAACCGACATCTTCTGATATTGCTGCAGCCGATCCAAAATGGTAGGAAGCTATGAGCTTCAAGCTCTTACTGACAATCAGACATGGAGTCTTGTCCCTTTACCCCTTGGAAAGCGTCCCATCAGCTGTAAATGGGTCTATCGAATTAAGCGCAAGGCTAATGGTTCTGTCGAACGCTATAAGGCTCGCCTTGTTGCTCGAGGCTTTACTTAGGCTGTAGGTATCGATTATCATGATACTTTTTCTCCCACTGCAAAAATGATAACTGCCCCTGCCTTCTTGCTGTTGCTGCCAGTCTAAATTGGTCTTTACATCAATTTGATGTTAATAATGCTTTCCTAAATGGTGATTTGTTGGAAGAAATTTACATGTCTCCTCCTCCTGGTCTTCAGCAACAGGAGGAGAACCTTGTGTGTCGCCTCCACAAGTCGTTGTATAGACTGAAACAGACCTCTCGTCAATGGTTTTCTAAGTTCACGGAGGCTATTCTTGCTGCTGGTTTCTCTCAGTCCAAAGCCGACTATTCTTTATTTGTCCGCAAACATGGTACATCTCTCACTGTTTTGTTAATCTATGTGAACGATATTCTGACCACAGAAAACAATATGGAGTCTATTAATGCCCTGAAGCAGTTCCTTCATACTCGTTTTCGTATCAAGGACCTTGGTGATCTGAAATTTTTCCTCGGTATTGAAATAGCTCGTTCGAAGAAAGGAATTTATATATCTCAACGTAAATATGCCTTGGAAATTATCAAAGATGGTGGCTACTTGGGTGCTAAGCCGGTTGAGTTTTCTATGGAAGAATCCAAGCTTTCATACAAAAGAGAACGACTCAAAGATCTTGCTGCATATTGGCGCCTAGTTGGTCGATTGATTTACTTGACCATCACTAGACCTGATATCACATACTCAGTACACATCTTCAGCCAGTTTATGGATGAACCACGTCAACATCACATGACTGCTGCCCTTCGAGTTGTCTGTTACTTAAAATCATCTCCTGGTCAAAGTTTACTTCTTCGTGCTAATGATTCTTTAAACTTGAGGGCATTTTGTGACTCAGATTAGGCGGGTTGCCCTATTACCCGCCGCTCCACTACTGGTTATTGTGTGTTCTTGGGAAGCTCTTTAATTTCGTGGAGGACTAAAAGGCAAAAGACTATCTCATTATCAACTACAGAAGCTGAATACAGAGCAATGGCAGGTACATGTTGTGAGCTTACTTGGTTACGATATTTGTTGGCTGATTTACATATACCCATTTCAAGTCCTGCTATTTTACATTGTGATAATCAAGCAGCATTACATATTTCTACTAATGCTGTATTTCATGAAAGAACACGGCATATTGAAATGGACTGCCATTTTATTCGGGATAAAATTTTACAAGGTGAAGTTGTCACTCGACATGTGATTTCTTCACAGCAATTGGCGGATGTGTTCATTAAAGCTTTGGGGAAAGAGAAGTTTAAATCACTCATGAGCAAGTTGGGAGTTCTTGACGTTCACTCTCCAACTTGAGGAGGAGTGTTGGAAAGTATATCTTGACATTCAATTAGATTGATAGTGTATCTTGGTATATAATTAGGATTGATATATTGAGATGTTCGGTATCAATTTACATTCAATTGTAATTGTATTAGTTGTCATTCCTTATTGGCCTCCTGACTTGTTGGAAAACCTTAGCTGTATAAGTAGGTGCATAGGTGCTCTGTATATAAGCCATACAAATCAATACAATTATTTATTCTACCTAGATTATTCACTCGATACTCACAACATATATAATGCACCAACAGTCTATCAGATTCAGAAAGCGATTCTCTCTCTCTCACAAGGCACCATGATAGTTCAGACTTATTATACACAACTCAAAGGTCACTGGGAAGAATTAGAGACATATCAAGATCTTCCCACTTGTAATCAGATGGAAGCACATAATGAACAAAGAGAAGTAGATCGGATGATGCAATTTCTTATGGGGCTTAATGACACCTATAATGGTGTTCTCAGCAACATCCTCATGATGACACTGTTGCCTAACGTTCTCAAGCTTACTCAATCGTCAATCAAGATGAGAAACAATGACAGATGACATCAGGATAAACCGAGAACTTCTCTATCGCTGCTGCAGTTCAGAATCGGTCAAATAATTTTCCACCTATTTCCTGAATAATTTCACAAACAAGCATTGTAGTCATTGCGACAGAGACGGATATACCATTGAAACATCTCAGACTCTGAAATACTATTGCACATTTTGTGACAAGAGAGGCCATACCGATGATAGATGCATAAATAAAAGAAGGACTAAATACTGTTTAGTCCTTGAGCTTTTGACCAAAAAACACTTCAGTCCCTGGCCTTCTAATTTCACACATTTAGTCCTTGTACTTATCAATTTGGACCAATAGGTCGTTTCCGTCACTCTCCGTCCAAAGCCTCCGTTAAATAGCTGACGTGGCAATTATTTCCCCACTAAATTGTCTATTCTACCCTCACCTCCGTTTGTTTTTTTAATATATATATATATATATATATATATATATATATATATATATATTTTCTCTATTTATTTTTTCTTCTTCCTCCTCTCTCTCCTCCTTCACCTACTCCATCTTCCTCACTTCCTCCTCCGAGACTCCTCAATGCCGTGCCCTTTCTTCCTCCTCTCTCTTCTTGTTGTCCTCTAAACCTAGATCGAAGGGACTGATTCATATACAACATATATGTTAGCTGTTTGGAGCTCGATTCGGACCGGAAATTGAGGCCAAGAGAGAAGATGATCCATTTGGGGAGAAGATGATCCGATATGGGGCGTTTTTTTTTTTTTTTTTTGTCAATCTGTTTATCTCTTCTTCTTCCTTCTTCCTTCTTCCTTCTTCCTTCTTCCAGCTCCACCCCCTACGCCGTCCTCTTCTCCACCCTCCACGACCTCCTCTGCGGCGTTTCCAACACCGCCCTCCCCATTCGCCACCTGCTTCAGCACCTCCCATAAACAAAGAAAACAGAGGCAAGCCATATACCCAAATCATTGAGTTTCATAAAACAGAGAATCAAAGGCAAGCCATATACCCAAAACATAAACACCATTACCCCAAACTCAAATCGAGACCCAATCCAAAATAACCCGAATTGAAACCCTAAATCCCCAAATCAACCACAAAATAATCAAACTTTGGGAATCAGCAACGATTTAGATCAAGAAATGGATTTTCGGGTGAAGATTCAGAGGACCTATTTGTATGATTCCAATTCGGAGGCTGTGGTGTTTTAGGCTCCCGAATCCTTTTCGCAGGATGCCCAGCCATAGTTGCGCGATACAGGCGAGAATCTAAAGCTTTGAAAGCAGTTGATGCTTCTCCTCTTAGGGATTCGGGTTCGGATGGTGGTCTGGTTTAGGTTCAAGTTTCTAGCCAGACCTGCGGGGGCGCTTGGTGGGGGGAGAGCGAGAGGATCTAGGGGTAGGATTTGGGTTGGGGTTAGGTTGAAGAAGAAGGGTCTGGAAGGAGTGGATGGCGTGGGAAATGGAGTGGGAGAGAGAAGGAAAGGTGGGCGACGACGTTGGGTTAGGGGAGAAGAGATAAACAGAAAAAAAAAATAAAAGGATTAAATACTTGTTACTCCTCAAACTTTTCCCTGAAAAACAGTTTAGTCCCTCGCCTTTCAAATTAAACTGGATAGTCCTTATTCTTTCTATTTCTCACACAACAGGTCCAAAACAGGTCTAAAATGACTATTCTACCCCCAAGATCCTTTTTTTTATTTTTTTCTCTCTCTTTTTCTAATTTTTCTCTCTTCTTTTTTTTCACTTTTTTTTTTTTTTTTTTTTTTTCTGGTTCTCTCTCTCTCTCTAAGCTCGTATCCGACCTCGAGTTTATCCACTCGATCCACCGCACTCACTACCACTCTGCAGCGCTTGGTGGGCCCCCTCCACCCCTCATGGAAGCTCCGCCGCCACAATTCCATCTCCACCTCCGTCATCGTCCCCACTAAGCTCAGCCACCTCTCCTCATCTTCATCCTCCACCAATAAGCCCCGTGTCCTCTTCTTGCGGCCCACACTTGCTCCGCCGTCTCTGGCTCAAGTGCACCCCTGCCTCTCCTTCATCACCCACTGCCTCCTCCCCTTTCTCTCCCATTTAATTCCCGGTCCCAGATTTAATGGCCTCCGACTGCGCCCCCGACGACTCCTACTGTCCCTCCCCAGCCCAAAACTCCACTCCGACTCTTCCCCCGGCCCAGCTCCTCAACCTCTCCTTCAACTAGGACCACAGCTGCTTCGCCGCCGGCACCGACCTCGGCTTCCGCATCTACAACTGCGACCCCTTCGGCGAGATCTTCCGTCGCGACTTCGGCCCACGCGGCGCCGTCGGATTGGTCCAGATGCTCTTCCGCTGCAACATCCTCACCATCGTCAGCGGCGGCCCCGACCCCCTCTACTCTCCCCCAACAAGGTCATGATCTGGGACGACCACCAGTCCCGCTGCATCGGCGAGCTCTCCTTCCGCTCCGAGGTCAAAGCCGTCAAGCTCCGCCGCGACCGCATGGTCGTCGTTCTGGTCCAGAAGATCTTCGTCTACAATTTCGCCGATTTGAAGCTTCTCCAGGCGCAGCGCCGCCATCATTTTGGGAATTTCATTTAGAGAGAGAGAGAAGGGTAGAGACAGTTCGCCGGAGTGGTTGTTGGGTTTGCTGTTGGATCTCCTCTCCAATTGAGTTTTGTTGGAAACTTAACTGGAAAAGCTTGAACTGGAGCTGGAAGTTATGGCGTAGAGAAGAAGCCAGAAAGAGATGGGAAATTATAGAGAATAGTGAGGAGGACAAGATCGATCTGTGGAGAGGGAGAGAGAGAAAAGCAGAAAAAATAAATAAAAAAAGAGAGAAAAATTAGAAAAAGAGAGAGAGAAAAAATAAATAAAAAGGATCTTGGGGGTAGAATAGTCATTTTAGACCTGTTTTGGACCTGTTATGTGAGAATTAGAAAGAATAAGGATTATCCAGTTTAATTTGAAAGGCGAGGGACTAAACTGTTTTTCAGGGAAAAGTTTGAGGAGTAACAAGTATTTAATCCAAAACAAAACAAAAAAAAGAAAAGAGAAAGAATAAATTTTTTAAAAAAAATTTATACAAAAAAAAAAACAAGGGTATAACAGACATTTTGACGTGAAATGAATGTCACGTCAACAACTTAACGGAGGTTTTGGACGGAGAGTGACGGAAATGACCTATTGGTCCAAAATTGAGGAGTACAAGGACTAAACGTGTGAAATTAGAAGGCCAGGGACTGAAGTGTTTTTTGGTCAAAAGTTCAAGGACTAAACAATATTTAGTCCATAAAAGAAATGGTGAAAACCAAGGCAGCAAACAAAACAACAAATCACAACAGCAATATGGAGGCAACCCACGTGGTTCCTTCCATGCCGCCAACACAGCAAATGCAGGCCTTGTCCTCCCTCTACAAGAATCTCAGCAGGCATCGACTTTAGCACCTTTACCAAACCCACCGCATAGCCTTTCACCAGAGCAACTTTAGCAATTACCTCAGACCATTTCTATGATGACCACACAAAATGCTTATGGTAACAACAATGCTTTTGCAAATGCTGCAGGTATGTCTCCTTCTTATAATGTTTCAATTGATTCTACATTTTCTCAACCTTTGGATTTTGGACAGCAGAGCTACAGACCACATCACATCTGATCCCACTCTTTTCACTAAAACAAATCCCACATCACCACCCATTGTTAATTTACCCAATGAATCTGCGATTCCTATCACTTACACTGCCACCAACCCATTTAATTATGATATCACCTTAGCAAAAGTCCTATGTGTATCATCTTTTCGCTTAAACCTCATGTCTGCCAGCAAAGTCACTAGTTCTCTATATTGTTGTGCTATACTGTTTCCCACCTTCTGTGTCTTGCAGGACTTGGCTACGGGGAAGATGATTGGCTCGGGTAAACAACGTGATGGTCTTTATTACATGTCTTCGTTATTGAAGGCACCTACCTCACATCAAGTCTCACACCCCTCCAACTTGTGGCATATGTGACTTGGGCATCCATCCCCTTCTCGTCTTAAATTAGCTTCTCCCTTGCTATCCTCCAGTAATATTTCTTTTGATAATAATTGTAATGTTTGTCCCATGGCCAAACAAACAAGATTTAAGTTCAATATCAACTCATGCTCCTTTTGATTTATTACATTGTGATATATGGGTTCCTCACAAAGTTCCCACACATTCTAGAGCACATTTTTTCCTTGCCATTGTGGATGATTTTACTAGATGCACATGGGTTGTTTTGATGCAACATAAGTATAACACTCATTATCTCTTAAAGTCATTTGTTGCTTTTGTTCGTACTCAATTTCATGCACAGATTAAAACTATTAGGATCGATAATGGGTCTGAATTTCTATCCATGAGAGATTTCTTTCACACACATGGCATTGAGTATCAACATACTTGCGTTTACACTCCACAACAGAATGGAGTTGTTGAACGCAAACATCGACATATTATTACTTTTCCAATCCATCCTACCCCTTTCCTTTTGGGGTGAGTGTGTTTTGACTGCGGTCTACCTTATTAATAGCCTTCCATCTCCATTGCTATCCAACAAAACACCTTTTGAAATGTTATACAATCGTCCACCCTGCCTTGATCATTTAAAAGTTTTTGGTTGTCTCGCTTATGCAATTGTTGTTCATCTTACTTAAAAATTTGATTCCAGAGCCCACCGTTGTGTCTTTGTCGGCTACCCCACTGGTCAAAAAGGCTACAAACTTTATAATTTAGAGACCCAAAAGTTCCTCATCAGCCGTGATGTCAGATTTTCTGAAACCATCTTTCCTTTCTCTCTTCCAAACATCTCAAATTCATCGCCCTCGGTCCCCATGCCTGACCCAGACTATCACACACCGGCCACTAAGCCCGCATCATCAGTCCAACCTCCCACTCCAGATACTAACATCTCACCTGCCAGCCCACATGCACCAGACCATGCCACCTCCCTTGCTCCAGATACTAACACCATACCTACCACACCCACTATGTCACGCCCCGAATTTTGAATAAAGAAAATTCAAATCCGAAACGCGAGAACAAACACAAGAAAACACATATAGAAAATTTTTCATTTAAACTAAGCAACAAACAAACTGAACTCACAATGTCAATACCGACTCGTTCTTTAGAGTCACATATTACACTACAGATAGTTTACGAATCAAACTGAATGACAATTCAATAAGTAAACACACCCACCACAACTCACTACCCAGCGGAAGACTTAAAACTAAGAGTACCCTTCGACGTCCACGCTACCGAACGTACACCTCAGCTTCGATAATGATCACTCGATATTCAAACCTGCACAAAAACCCCTACACCATAGAATAGTGCACAGGGAATGAACAAAACAAACCCGATAAGCTTTTCAGCCCGTATGAGTAAACTCAATTAAAGTGACTCACGTCACTAATGCTTATAATTTCTCAGCTCGTGAGATAATTAAAGCAACAATATTTAATTCCACAAAACACAACCAAACATCAAGTTCATATCATATCATATCATCACAACGAAAAATCACACTCACTTCCCTTCAACATAAAGCATTTGTCAAAATGATGACCTCACAGCTCATTTCCCAATCACTACAGATCACAACCCACAACTGTACCCATAATAAGGATTAAGCAAAATCAGTAATCCCTGCATAGAAACTTAGTTCAGGAGATCACATGAAAACAAACAAAAGAAATCATATAAATCCCTGCATAGAGTTTAGTTCAGGAATTTCCATTAAAGCAAACAATACAAAAAGCGGTAATCCCTGCATATAACTTAGTTCAGGAGATTACATTAAAACAAACAATTCAAAAGACAGTAATCCCTGCATATGACTTAGTTCAGGAGATTACATAAAAACAAACAATTCAAAAGGTAGTAATCCCAGCATATAACTTAGTTCTGGAGATTACATAAAAACAAACAATTCAAAAGGTAGTAATCCCAGCATATAATTTAGTTCTGGAGATTACATTTAAAGAAAACAATAGAATTCATAGAAATCCAAATCTCACATAAACACAAACGAAAAACCACAGAAACCTTCTCTGAACTACGACAGACTTGAGCTCAACTGAATCGTAACCTGTCACCTCTGCCGAGGTTCAACGTTACGACCAAACTTCAGACCCTTCGGTCCTCAGAATAGAAATCCAGGTTACCACTGTAACCTTCAAACTTCAGACCTTTCGGTCCTCATAATAGAAATCCAGGTTACCACTGTAACCTTCAAACTTCAGACCTTTCGGTCCTCAGAATAGAAATCCAGGTTACCACTGTAACCTTCAAACTTCAGACCTTTCGGTCCTCAGAATAAAACCTTTTAAGGAAATCCCACACGACTCACAATGTCACAACACATTTTCTATTCACTCTTTCAACAATATAACCATCAAACATATACATATCACAACGCCACTCCATCCATATATATATTCCACGTAAATATATATATACGTAGTCATTCACGCAGGAATGACCACTAATACCAACTATAGTTTTATAAATTAACTACTCGAAAATCATTTTATATCAAAACATTGTTTTAACTTACCCATGAACCGTTGTCGATCAAGTTCATATATTTTAAAACAAAAATTGGTTTCGAAAATGATTTAACAATTAAACAAGTAATTCCGAGTAATAAATAAATCCGTTCGTAAATGAACCACGTGAGATTTACTCACCTCCAAATCCTGCTGCGTCTTCTCTAACAGCCAAGATACGATTCACAATCGTCCGCCAACTCAAACCATCAATCACCTAACCAAATCAAGGCCACACTCAATACAACACAAAGCACACAATTCGCAAAACACAATTATACGACGATCCAACAGTCGGATCCTCATCCGAGACCATCCAACGTCTTCGGAACACTTCTACGATCAACAAATCAAAACTACAAGTCGATCGGACGGCCAAATCCTCACGGATCGAAAACCCTAAAACCCTAACATGCATCAACTTTCTCCAAAATAACCTTATAATATATCAAAACGATCGTAACGATGCGTAGATGCATAAACTGAAAACAGAACCCAAAAATATGGTCTGACGCGCCGCCACAAGCGACGGGTCAGCAGGTGGTCAACGGCGGTGGTCAACGCCGAGTCAACCACCTCCAATGGTAAAGTGACCAACTACAAACTTGTTCAAAATGAAGAGACGAGCCACCTTCATACCTGGAGCTAAGCGAGATTCGGTCTAGATTGTCCTAGATCAAGCTTGGAAGTTGAATTAATATCGGCCCTCTGATCAGGTTTCCATATTCAACATGGGACGTCAAAAGCTTCAAACCTTGATCTATTGCTCTACACTCCAAATCGTGATGCAAGGCTTATATGGGGATGATCAGGAGGAAGAGACGATCCCAAAAATGGAATGGATCGGCCAAGGGGATACCGGAATCGGTGAAATCCGGCCGGATCCTTTTTAGGGTCTGTGGCTGCTCCGATCTCCAAGTTCCGGTGGCTGCTGCCGTGATCGAGCACCAAGGGGACGACGACGAGGAGGAGGCGAAGCCGTCTGCGGTGGTCTCGTCGTCGGCGGACGTTGGACGGAAGAGATCGAACCGGGTCGGTACACCGGGTTCGGGTTGGGTCGCACGGGTAGGGAGGAGAGAGAACAGAGCGAATTTGGGGAGGAAAATGGGATTTTCGGAACTTTTGGGATTTATGAAAAAATCCGGAATTTTCTTATATTTATAGAAATTTCCCCAAATTTCAATCGCTCATAAATTTCTCATACGAACTCCGATTTCCGTGTTCCATATGTCCACGAACTCATGAAGGAAGTTTTCAAAGAAACCCAACGTATAAAAGTCAACCCTTGCCACCCCCCCCTAAAACCATATTCTTCGAATAAATATTCATCCGAAACACTTCCGCTCCATCCTTGAACCACGAACTCGTACAAACAAACACTTTATTAATTTCCGGAAACCATTAGAAATTAATAAAGAATTTCCGGGGTCTTACACACTGAACCTTCTCCAACCAACCAGGACATCATGCCTGACGATCTTACATCACCTACCATACCCTCCCTTCGTCGCTCCACCCGTTCTACGAAACCACCAACATGGCATAAAGACTACCACATGTCCAACCAGGTCACTCAATCTACCTCAGGGCCACGTCCTACACCAGGTACCAAATATCCTCTTTCTTTTTTTCTTTCCTATTCTCAGTTTTCTTCTGCACAATGCTTCTTTCTAGCTAACATTACAAGTCACACCAAGCCCACCTCCTATGCTCAAGCTATCCTTGATCCACATTGGCAACAAGCCATGAAGGCAGAGTTAGAAGCACTCCAACACAACAATACATGGAGTATGGTTCCTCTCCCTAATGGTCATAAATCGATCGGCTGCAAATGGGTCTACAAAATAAAGTACAAGTCTGATGGCACTATTGAGCACTACAAGGCTCGTCTAGTTGCTAAAGGATACACTCAAGTTGAGGGTGTTGATTATCAGGAGACGTTCTCCCCAACAGCCAAGCTCACTACTCTTCGATGCCTCCTTACTGTTGCTGCTTCCCGTCATTGGTTTATCCACCAATTGGATGTTCAGAATGCTTTCCTCCATGGCGATTTACATGAAGAGGTATACATGCAACCTCCTCCTGGACTTCGCCGACAGGGGGAGAATCTTGTATGTCGGCTCAACAAATCTCTTTATGGACTCAAACAGGCATCCTGAAACTGGTTTTCCACTTTTTCAAATACCATCCAGAAAGCTGGCTATCATCAATCAAAGGAAGATTATTCTCTTTTCACCAAGGTACACGATACTTCATTTACTGCAGTCCTTATCTATGTTGATGACATACTCCTCTTAGGAAATGATCTTCAAGAAATGGAGTGACTCAAGGCATTTCCTCTCAAACGCTTCCGCATGAAACACCTTGGAGATTTAAAGTATTTCTTGGACATTGAATTCTCACAATCCAAGAAAGGCATTTTTATGTCTCACAATCCAAGAAAAAACGCTTCCGCAAGATTCAGGACTTCTGGGTGTTCACCCGCATGCTTTTCCCATGGAACAAAATTTAACACTCACTCTCACAGATGGAGCATTATTGAAAGACCCAACTAGATATAGAAGGCTGGTCGGCAAACTAATTTATCTTACTGTCACGAGGCCGGATATAGTCTACCCTGTTCAAACATTAAGCCAATTCATGCACCAGCCTCAACAACCTCATTGGGATACTGCCATAGAGTCCTCAGATACATTAAAGGTACTCGCGGTCAAGGATTGTTATTTTCTGCCAACGACCTTGACTTGAAAGCCTTTTGTGATTCGGATTGGGGAATATGTCGTACCACAAGGAGATCAATTATAGGTTATTGTGTCTTCCTTGGAAATTCTCACATCTCATGGAAATCTAAGAAACAAACAAATGTCTCTAGATCATCAGCAGAAGCCGAGTATCGGGCAATGGCTAATACATGCTTAGAATTGACATGGCTGCGCTATATGCTACATGATCTAAAAGTCCCACAGGTACATCCTACAATATTGTTTTGTGATAATCAGGCAGCTTTACATATAGCGGCAAATCCTGTTTTCCATGAATGTACAAAGCACATTGACATTGATTGCCATATAGTTAGAGAAAAACTGCAAGTTGGAATGGTTCGTCCCTCATATGTACCTACATGCTTCCAACTAGCAGATATATTCACAAAACCCTTGGAGAAAGAACAATTTCTGACACTACGGGCCAAGTTGGAAGTTCATGATCTACACTCTCCAACTTGAGGGGGAGTATTGAGTATTATATTGTAATTATGTGCTTTATCTTCTTTCCTTAGTAGCAACTCCAACAGCTTCCCTATAATTTTTCTATTATAGGGAAGCAGAAGTTAAAGCTTTAGCCTCTTTTTCTTCTCCAACTCCAACAGATTCTCTATTTTACAACAATCTCTAAAATCTCCATATTCTTCCTTAAAATTTTAGAGTTTGCTGTAAATATAGGGAATTTGGTTTTCTCTTTCCTCACTTTCTCTAAAATATGGATAGTTATAGGGAATCTGTTGAAGAAAAAGAGGTTTATTTTTCCCTAAAGTAGAGAAAAATCAAAATATGGAGAATCTGTTGGAATTGCTCTTAGATTTGATAGAATCCCACTAAAAGTGGATCACGGCTATAAGGCCTTAGATGTAGGAGCAATTGAATGCTGCACTTGTATATATGCTGTATAGATTAACGTTGAATTCATATCAAAACCATTATCCAGCCATTTCTTTACTACAACTTACCAACAAAAAAAGAAGAAGTTAGTAAATGTCTTCATCCATCAATTAAACATTGAAGAGGTTTGCGTAAGAAGGTAAATTAGGGAGGATGATAAAGCCAGCACACTTTTTTTTTTTTTTTTTTAGAGTAAAAGCAATCAAGAATCCCTCCATTACCTTTGACAGTAGGAGGGCAAATGCCACTGATCATTGTGCATTCCAACCAGGCAACCACTGGATGAAAATAACACCAATAAATTTATAAGGGAAAGCTTAATTGCCCTTAGCACTACGGTAGCAGAGCTAAGAACTTCAACTTGAATTGAGTTGGGCGAGCATAAGCAGCCTATTCAACTATTCCTATTTGGCTATTCCCCAACTTGCCTAACTCGTAGTCCTCGGAAGCCATACCAATCTATAAACGGTGGTCATGTATTATACCTATATAGTTTCTTATACCTATGTACAGTATACTTTCCACCAAGACCGAAAAATCTAGCTTTTACATAATTGAACTTAAAGTACCTGCAGTGGCAAGGTCGGCATGAGGTTATCAGTCAGCGGAAACAGAAAAAACAGGACAGGAATTGAGAAAAACAAAGAAAGAATGATCAAAGTGCTTCCAAAGACCTACCAATCGAACTTCATGTTATCGTTCGCGTTCATATAAAACTATTATCCTTCGTCTTCTCTGTTACACTATTATCCTTCACAATCACACACACGAAACTATACGTCTATACCTAGCTTCCACCAATATATATAACATAGAACTATACCTTCTCTTACCATAACTTCTTGCCATTAGAAAACTTAAAAATCCAATATTCTGGTTAAAAGTTTGAATATCGAGTTATCAACCACCATTTTAAGCATGGGGGGAAACCATATAACTGTCATTATGACTGATTTTTCAGGCCATGTATGACCAAAGAATTCACAATAAAACTACTAGAAGTAGAAATTCGAATATCATAGTGATATCAAGATCTTTTGGGTCCAATTTGGACCTAGAAGTAAAATTATACTTTCAAGTGGCAAGCATGGATCTGCACTAGTCACTAGTGTTATACTTGGATTAGCTATCATTCTTGTTGTTTTGGTTGAAATTCTTGGCGTTCGAATTTGATACTAATGATCATTCCTGAATTCCTGACATCCTCTACTTAATTTCCTTCATATATGTGAATGAGCTCCAACATTCCACGACCAATGTAGCTAGTGATACTAAATTTGCTTATAAAAACATGTAGGCCTCCATTGATCAGATGAATCGAAACATTAAGTAACCACAACAAGAATCAGCATGAAATGAATAAAGCCAAAGAAACCATATAGATATAGCTAGCAATGATGAAATATACCGACTCAAACTTCATTCCTGTGAAGCAAATGGAGTCCATGCCAGGATCCATGGGTTCAACCTTTCTATATGATATGCCAAGCCAAGAAATAAAATCTCCCAAATAAATTATCAAAATAACATGCCAACCGAAAAAAAAAAACAAAAAGCAGATCGACAGCCAGGAAGGAAATGATAAGAACCCTATAGGCTATAGCTACAATGCTATATATATAGCTTTTCAACTAAACAGGTCACCAATAAAGTGGCCGGTAGCACTGTAAGTAGAGGTTTGTTCAAGCTAGTTTTCCACTTTTCCGCTAAAAGTGAAATAAGGAGGAGGAGGAGGAGGGCTACCGTTGTGGTTGTGGTTGTGGTTTCAGTTGGGAGGCTACGAATAAGATCGGTAGTGTCAGTCTCTCTCGATCTAGCTATCTCGTCTTTCAAGAGTAGTCAAGTCACCTTCAGCCGCCTGTGTCTGTCTTCAACATTCAATTCGAGACGACCGTCACGGCTTCCAAGGAGCGCGGTTACTTGACCACCAAGCGTTACCGCCACGAACGCCGTTCTGGGGAAGCAGAATTAAATCTATGTTCCCCTCATTCAATATTTCAATGCCTTGGACTGTCCACCTCTCCTTGATATATACTGGTTTCACACACCCTCGATCATAACTCTTGTATGCGATAACGGCTCCCAATACCAGGTTTTACACTTCACTTCCTTTTTTTTTCTTTTTCTTTTTTTTGAAATAATTACACTTCTTCTTAATTAGTAACTAATTTGAAATTTAACCTAATTAAGTAATTAGAGATGGTCGAGTTGGTAAGAGCCTCAAGGTGTGGAATCCCTACACTCATGTTCGAATTCCGCTGACGCGTATTGGAGTTAAATCCCAATATATTCTTAGCAGGAGGAGGAAGCGTTCTGACATGATCCCCCGGCACAGATTAGTCTTTAAATCTAGGAAGTCTTTGAAGAACCGTGTGATCTCGTTGAAAAATAAATAAAAAAATAATTAATCTCCACACCACCCATACGTTTCTAGAACACGTCCCTCTATATAAATCCCTCACCCCATACCTTTTACCTTCACTAACTACCCACCACCAAACAAAAGCACACAAGCTAAGAGCTCGATCGTTGTCCATTTTCATTTCTTCAATGGAGTTCGTTAGCAAAGACACCACCTGGTGGGTCTTTACCCTCCCAGCTTTTCTCGGCTTCTCGAACATTCTCCAACCCTACTTCCTCTTCTGTTTCGCCGTTGCTTTTGTTTCCATTGCCCTTCTCACTTGGGCCTTCGCTACCGGCGGTGTCGCATGGAAAAACGGCCGGAACCAAAGAGGTCCGGTCGCCATACCGGGACCCAAAGGCCTTCCCGTGTTTGGTTCCCTCTTCAGTCTCTCCCGCGGCTTGGCTCACCGCACCTTAGCCTCCATGGCTTGGAGCCAAACCACCACTACTCAACTCATGGCCTTCAGCCTTGGCTCCACTCCTGCTGTTGTAGCATCTGACTCTCACACAGCCCGGGAAATCCTGACCTCCCCTTACTTCGCTGACCGCCCAATAAAGCAGTCGGCTAAGAGCCTTATGTTCACCCGAGCCATGGGGTTCGCTCCCAACGGACCATACTGGAGACTCCTCAGGAAAATCTCCTCCTCCCACCTCTTTGCTCCCAGGCGCATTATAGCACACGAGGCCGGCCGCCAGCAAGATTGCGCCGCCATGCTGTGCAACATTGCCAAAGAACAAGCCCGCTGCGGAACGGTGTCGCTTCGAAAGCACCTCCGGGCGGCGTCCCTCAACAACATCATGGGGAGCGTGTTCGGGAAAAGGTACGACCCGGCGGGGAATCATAGCGAGGAGGAGCTGAGGGAGCTCGAGGATATGGTCAGGGAAGGGTTTGAGATCTTGGGTGCTTTCAACTTTTCTGACTATCTCCCTTGGTTGAGTTATTTTTACGACCCGTTCCGCATCAATGAGCGTTGCGCCAAGCTCGTCCCCCGAGTGAGGAAACTCGTCCGGAGCATCATCGAAGAGCACCGACTCAGCGCCGAGTTGAAGAAGCAGCGGCTATTGGAGGATCACGCTGATTTCGTTGATGTTTTGCTCTCTTTGGATGGGGACGAGAAGCTTGAGGAAAATGACATGATTGCTGTGCTATGGGTACGTAATTTTTAAATTTTATGTTTAATTCATTTTGTTACTTTTAATTGACTAGTATTTGAGTTTTGGTACTCATCTTGTAGGAGATGATATTCAGAGGGACTGATACGACCGCTTTGCTGACCGAGTGGGCGATGGCCGAGTTGATCTTAAACCCCGAGACTCAAGATAAACTTTACA
This sequence comes from Rosa rugosa, assembly GCF_958449725.1. Taxonomy (NCBI): domain Eukaryota; kingdom Viridiplantae; phylum Streptophyta; class Magnoliopsida; order Rosales; family Rosaceae; genus Rosa; species Rosa rugosa. The sequence goes on along the minus strand of NC_084824.1, from coordinate 18,688,349 downwards.
AAGAGATTCACAGCCTTGTGGGAGAGAGAAGCGTGACGGACGCTGACGTGGCGAGACTGCCTTACTTGCAGGCTGTGGTGAAGGAAACCCTAAGAGTGCACCCACCGGGCCCACTTCTGTCCTGGGCGAGGCTGTCAACGTCCGACGTCCAGCTCAGCAACGGGATGGTGATCCCTGCAGGGACGACGGCGATGGTCAACATGTGGGCCATAGGGCAAAACCCTGAGGTGTGGGGGGATGCGCACGTGTTCAAGCCCGAGAGGTTTGTGGTGAGTGAAGGCGGCGCTGACGTGGACGTGAGGGGAAGGGACCTGAGGCTGGCGCCGTTCGGGGCGGGGAGGAGGGTGTGCCCGGGGAAAAATCTGGGACTGGTGACGGCGTCGCTTTGGGTGGCGAAGCTGGTTCAGGGGTCCAAGTGGGCCCCGGACGAGGGGCACCCGGTTGATCTGAGTGAGTTGCTGAAGCTGTCTTGTGAGATGAAGCATGAGCTGCATGGTGTGGCTTTGCCAAGGCCTGCTGCTATGGTCTAGTGATATAATTAGTTAGTATGTAACCCCGTTTATGTAAATTGTAGTGTCCCTCGTTTTCTGGTTGAGTCCTGTTTGGGAGTGCTACTTATATTTATGCGTATTATTTGAAGTAATATATCGAAGTATGATGTTAGTTTGTTCTAAAAGAGGGGTTAGTTTGTTCTAAAAGAGCTCTAAACCCTAAACCCCTTCTTTGAATCTATATATTCTGACAAATCGATCGGCTTATAATAAAGAGATAAGTCAACTGGTTGTTTTCGACCGCTATTCCCTCGGCAGCATTATGAAAATCAGTAGCCTATAGAGGAAGTCTATAATCATTCTTCTATGTATGAGACCACATTTGATATTTACACTGTGAAGTGCATTATTAAAGCTGTATGGAATCATAATCTATTTTTCTTGCTATTAGAGCATTTTTAGTAGACTCTCTATCTTGACTCTTTAAATATTTTAGAGAGCATATTTAGTTTTTTTATTTTTATTTTTTTATCAATTTTAGCAGTTGCACTAGACTCTTAAGTAGCTCCTTATTTTAACTTTTAACTATCAAGCTCCTAAATATAGAGAGCGAGATGTAACTCTTTATTACTTTTGTTAATTTAAAACATTCATTTTAATTTTTAAGTAGTTTTATATAATTTATAAATACATATTAACTATTTTTTCTTCATTCAATAAATAATATAAATTCAAGCCTAGTATCATTTGGTCTAGTGGCATAAGTGTCTCCTTTATAAGTGAGAACTCGTGAGCTCGACTCACAATTGACTAGTTGTTGTATATGAGTTATTTATTTGATAAAAGAAAAATAATAATATCAACTCAAAACTAGCTAAAATATAGAGAATTGATGCAAACGTATTTTAAAAATGACTAACAAAAATGACTTTTTAGCTATTTTGACTAAACAATGGCTAGCATTACTAAATATGCTCTTATCTGCAACTTTAAGCATTGTATTTATGTTATTATCAATTTATGAATTATGTAGAAATGTCATTAAGTCGTTTCCTGATTGATCGCTTTATCTCTTCCAATCTCTTGTGAAATAGATACCCAGAAGCTAAAAGGAGATGAAAATTAAGAAGAAGATATGCTCTAGTGCGCTAGTAGAGAGAAATCCAAGAGGAGAGAGAAAATTTGGTGGTCGGAAAAAAATTCTTGTAAGATGATGAAATGTTTCTGTGTAGAAATGAGATGACCGTGAGAGCAACCATTTTTGAGGTCCATACCTATCAATCATGAACAAAGGTCAAAGGGAAGACCGAAGTTGCCGACCTTAAACTCTCTTATGCTTAAGCCAGATATAAGTAAGAATATAGACAAAGTATGAGTAAGTGAAGAGAGGTTGCTTACCTGAAATGAGAGGAGATGCATGTATTTATAGTGTAGGTTAGGGCTTGTCACCATTTTCTTTCCCATGTGGGCCCAGATGTGGGTTACCAAAGATAGGAATGTGAGTGTAGCATATGTATTGAGCCTTTGGCCTACCTTGTGGAGTTAAGACTTAAGCCTCTTTAGATGGCCATTTGGGCGTGTGGTTCCGATGTTTAGGCCCATTAGAGCATCTCCAACAAATGTGTTAAAAATTTTGGGTCAACTTTAAATTTGACAGATGATGTGATATTTGACAATTTTGTTATATTTATACTTCAAACCCATCAGTTCAAATAAATGTTTATTTTATTAAAACACAAACTGCACGATCACATCTTCTTCTCCTTTTGTTTCTCCTTCTTCTCCTCCTTTTTCTGCTCTTCTGTTTAAATCTCTATCTTCCTTCTGTTTCTCCCTTTTCTCCTCCCTTCCTTCTCTTCCTTCATCATCTCTATCCAAAACCGATCACTCATTCTTCAACTCAAATCCAGCTACATAAGCTCAAATTGCTCAACAGCAAAAACAATCACATAAACATCCAAATCTAGGAAAACCCAGGTAAACAAACAATTACATACACATATTTGATGAAAATCCATAAAAGATTTTGAAAACCAAGAAACGGTATATACCTTCCGTAGCTTCTCATAGTCTTACACAAGACTCTAATGTTAAATCTAGCCCTTGAATCCTAATACAAAGCATACGAAGACTCCACAGCAACAACCCCTTCCATCTTCTTCATCAAATTGATCACAGAGAGACTTTTACAGAAAACCCATAGAACCCCATTTCTTGCTTTCTAGTTTTATCTGTGAAACTTTGAACCAATTGAACCAAGACTAGAAGTTTATCTTTGGTCTGGGTACCACGTATGAAGAAAGAGAGAGACGAGAAAGAATGAGAGAGAAGGTAAGAAAAACAATAAAAAAAAAGAAAAGACAAAACGCTTGAGCCTGTCAAATTTGACAGGATGAAGCCAGATTTGTCTTCCACGGTGGATTTGAAGGATAGGTTGAAGAAGCTGAGAACCGTCTTTTGTATTCATTGGAGCTCCACGGTGGATTTTGACACCACCATTGGAGATGGTCTTATGCATATGATATGAACAATTAGTCCTATCCAAGCAGATTGCTCCAAATTGCTGGTCCGTGAAGTTTTTAAAAAATATGGCGTGGTCTGATTTTTGTACTTAACTTCTTTCCCCTGCTTCCTTTTTTTTTTTTTTCATCTTTTGCTCTGCATAGGTAAAATATTACTTCCTATTTTTCTTATCCAAGGATATGTTCCAGATTCTTGATATATAGTAGTTTTAAGTGGTAAGTTGTAACTGTTGCTATGTCAAAACGAGTTCCTAATTTTATTTATTTATTTATTTTTGAAAGGGGTTTGGAACCCAGCCTCCCAGCCCGGTCCCATTTATTATATTAATAGTAAAATTTTGCATCGGGGGGGGGGGGGACATAATTCTTAGCTACAAAGTTTGGTGCAAGCTAGAATGATCTTTAAACAGAAAAACCAAAAAGGTTGGGGCCTAAAGAGTAGACGGTTCATTAATTGTTGTCATTATGTGATAAATCAAAACAAAGATTACAAAGCTAACTAGCTAGTTAATTAACTCCACATATTTTTCGTGAAGGTAATAAGGTAGCTGATGCTTTGCCGAATTATGGTACGACTTCTCCTAATATGGTGTGGTGGGATGCTCCACCATCTTTTATTTTATCGCATTGTCAGAGTGACCAATTAGGTATTCCCCAATTTCGGTTATGATAGCTTGTTTCTTTTTCATTGCTTTTGTAGGGAGCTTTGGTTTGGTCCCCCTCCTAAGTTCCTTTTTTTCTTTTTACTTTTTTAATAAATTCAAGTAAGGGGAAGGCCCCTTATTTGCTTCAGCTTAAAAAAAAAAAAAAAAAACTTGGATACTTTTCTATTTGGTGAGTTTAGTACCTTTATATTTAGCTGCAGTAACTATGTTTTACCTGTTTTCTTTTTAGGATTAAATTATGTTTAGTCCCTGTACTATGACCCTTTTTTCGTTTCAGTCCCTGATATTCTCAATTAATCTGAAAAGTCACTAACGTCAAAATTTCAGTCTGATTGGTCCCTCCCGCGTCAAATTAGGAGTTGGACTTAGGTGAAATGTCCAATATACCCCTCTGTTATTTCTTTTTCTCTTTTTTTTTTCTTTTTCCTTTTTAATTTCTTTTTTTTCCTTTTTTTCTTTTTTCTTTTTCCTTTTTAATTTCTTTTTTGCTCTTTTATTTTTCATTTTTCCTTTTTAATTTCTTTTTTTTCCTTTTTTCTTTTTTCTTTTTCCTTTTTAATGATCATCGTATCCTGCTGCATCGGTAGCGCCACGTCGGCGAACCAATCCAGATCGACCCGAAACCCCAATTCTTGTTCTCCACGCCGGCGGCCCTCTTTTTTTTTCTTTTTTCTTTTTCCTTTTTCCTTTTTAATTTTTTTTTTTTCCTTTTTAATGACCATCGTATCCTACTGCATCGGTAGCGCCACATCGGCGAACCAATCCAGATCGACCCGAAACCCCAATTATTGTTCTCCACGCCGGCGGCCATTTTTCGTTTCCATCACTATTCTTCTTCTTCACTTCTGGTTTTGGTCAACTTGGCCATCAAAAACCATCATTTCAACCAGACCCAAAATCTAAATCACCATTTTGAGCAAGACCCAAAAACCTCAGGGTCTGAAAAAATGGTAGTTTTCAGTGAAAAGTTTCCAAATTGAGGCTTGATGTGGAGAGAGAAAGTGAGATTTGAGTGGGAGAGAGAGAAGTAGGCTGTGAAAACAAGAGGGGAGTGGTTTAGCGGCGAATTTCCGAGTTGATTGGGAGATGGCGTCGGCGACGATGGAGGCGAGGGCGGATCCTAACAGAGGGAGATGGCTTCAGAGAAGGTGAAGAAGTGATCGATCAGCTCCTAGCCTATTGCTTTTGCTCGATGTCCATCTCTGCACCGTCAAGCTAGGTCTTTGCTGGGTTTGGTTTCAATTTGGAGAGAGAAACAGATGGATTGTGGAGTTTGATCGGAATGGGATTGGAGGGTTGAGGAAGGAGAAAGTAGGCAAAACGAAAAGAAAAAAAAAGTAAAAAAAGAAATTAAAAATGAACAAGAAAAAAAGAAGAAAAAGCAAAAAAGAAATTAAAAATGAACAATTAAAAAAGAAGGAGAAAAAGAAATTAAAAAGGAAAAAAAATTAAAAAGGAACAAGAAAAAAAGAAGAAAAAGAAAAAAAGAAATTAAAAAGAAAAAAGAAAAAAAGAAATTAAAAAGGAAAAAGAAAAAAAAAAAGGAGAAAAAGAAATTAAAAAGGAAAAAGAAATAACAGAGGGGTATATTGGACATTTCATCTAAGGCCAACTCCTAATTTAACGCGGGAGGGACCAATCAGACGGAAATTTTGACGTAGAGACTTTTCAGATTAATTGAGAATATCAGGGACTAAAACGAAAAAAGGGTCATAGTACAGGGACTAAACATAATATAATCATTCTTTTTAAATATAATCTTTTATCTCTGAGCTAAAATAAAAAATAAAACTCCACGGGTATGAGTTTAGAGAGTGGATATGCAACTTGGAAGTGCGTACAAATATTTAGCTCCTTTAACCTTTAATATTATGTAATGTAATGATTGAAACCTTTTAGTGTTACTAATATGATATGAATTATGGAGTATATACGAAAAAAATCAGTAAAATTACACAATAACTAAATTCATAACTTTTCACCTATAACGAAGCCGTTAGACTAATAAATTAATAGTCATAACCCCATTTTCCATTGGATAGAGCTTCAAATAAGAAAAGAAATCATAATATATATACACACACAGTCACACACATATTTAAGTCAAAAACTTGCCAATTGTAATTGTCTATGGTGTGTATGCGAGCAAGTTTATTTTTCCCATAAGGAAGGCCGCATTGGAAACTTTAATGCGCACCAGAAATTACCCGAAGTCGACCTGTCATTGATGTCATAACTGCTTGGCACACACTTCATCAGATCATCTCTCTTGTTTTAGTTGCCATACGTGGTCCTCTCTCTCTCTCTCATATGCAAAAAAATTTCACCTAAGTTTCAGTATACAATGATCACTGGTCCAAAAAGACATGGAACCAGTAAGACTCGGACGACTGGTTGGGGTTACCTGCTAGAGCGAAAAGCACAGTAGTGCATCATCGAAGGAACACAACGTCGTCGTCGTCTCCATCATTGACCAATGACTCTAAGAATGGCCTGCTAGCAGCTGAGCCATAAAAAGTTGATGATCAGAGTGTCGTCATAGTCAAGTATAGTGGGGTGGCAGTAAATAGTTACTATTTTCACGTGCTTTTGTTTCCTTTTTCAATCACCTATTGAAGGATTCTGATTCTCTTTCCAAAACAAACACATAGAATCTCTTTCCCTGACGCAAAACAACAACGCAACAGAGCATTAACTGCTGGGCAAGAGCATGCCCTTTCTAGAGTTCTGAAGGAGGATCGTGAATCAGAGATTGCGATTCCTTTTCTTTGTGTCCACGCAGCTTGGGGATCGTACGGCTGCATTAGCTTTTGAGTTGTATTGAATTGGCAGCCAGCTGATGATCGATGATCATGCACTGGTTCGTGTACTGCAAAAGCTTTAATGGCGTGTCTTCATTCTTGGGTAGTGAGCAAAAGCCTTAATGCAGGGAAAAGTAGAAACCACGCAATGCTCTTTCTGCCAAGCTACCTCCATGTAATGGTGTACTGTAATTTTGCATGTATGCCAGCTTGCATATCTCGCCATTCCATTTCTTCATCGATCAATTTAGTTGGAGATATCATTCCTTCCTACGTAATTTAGTTACTCGCAGACCAGAAAAGGCAAAAGCTAATTTAGTTAGTCTTTCTTGGTGCTTTCATGCTTTATGGTTTTCTTTCTGGGTCATTTGACATTTGATGCCTTGGGGTTTAGTGAGAATATTGTTTTGAGGGTATTAGAGCAACTCCAACAGCTTCTCTATAATTTTTGTATTATAGGGAAGCAAAAGTCAAAGCTTTAAGCAATTTTTCTTCTTCAACTCCAACAGATTCCCTAGTTTACAGCAATCTCTAAAATCTCTAAATTCTTCCTTAAAATTTTAGAGATTGCTGTAAATTTAGGGAATTTTGTTTTCTCTCTCCTCACTTTCCCTAAAATGGAGAAAGTTATAGGGAATCTGTTGGAGCAAAAGATGCTCATTTTTCCCTAAAATAGAGAAAAACTAAAATATGGGGAAGCTGTTGGAGTTGCTCTTATATAGCTTGCTGCTTCCTAACATCTAAGGATACTAGAAGTTTAATCTTGTCTAGCAAACTACTTAGTCACTTGGCTTTAACCAAAAAACTTAAATGAGGGTGTACTTGATGATAAAGTAATATGGGGTTCACATCCAAAATCAATTGGCAATGGATGGAGTGGCTCAAACCCTTAGAGCAAGTGCACCCGTAGTCAAGAAAAGGCAAAGTCGAGAAGTCAAGAATTCGACCAGTCAAGTTACTATTCACTGCCACTGGACATTGGTTTACACCCGTTGTTTTTCTTGCCCGGTCAACACTGTTCATTATTATATAATTTTAGGGGGATCTCGAAAATCGACTTTTTACACATACATAATTTGGGAAAACTTCCTTCATGAAAGTTATAGAGATCGTCGATACGATCTCGTGCATACATGGAACGCAATATTTGGAGTTCGTATGAATTTATTATGAATTTTTAAAATCTGAAAATTTTCTATAAATAACAAAAAAAAAAAAAAATTCTACCCTCCCCCCTCCGGTTCTCTCTCTCGCAGCTGCACCAGATTTCTTCCAACCCGACCCGGATTTTTATCCGTCCTCCGGCCAAGGACCCGCCCCCCCCCCCCCCCCCCCCCCGAGGTCTCCTCAACTCGTCCTGCCGCTCTGTGGCGTCAAACCGCCCAGAAGCTGCCCCCAGGCCGAGATCGAAGCAACCCAGTCCTCCGGCCGCTCTGTGGTGTCAGATGAAGAGCACCCACGTCTTCGCAGCCTTCCTGATGTCACCCACGTTCTCTTGTCCTGCAGCGCTGGCAGCTCCATGACTTGGGCAAGAAAAAAGTCACAACCTTGCCCTTTTCCTTGGCCTGGGTCATTAGAAGCCATCTTTTGGCTGGTCAAAACACAACCGGTGGAGGAGTGTTTTTGACAATGGCTGGTCAACACATCATCATTCTCTCACTTTGCCCGGGCAAAAGAGCACCGGTGCACTTGCTCTTATAAACCCATAGGCAAGGTCCCATTTTTCTCATGTGGGATGTATATATTCTCAACACGCCCCCGCACGTGTGGCGAATTTTCAAGCCATACACGTGGACAACTTTCGGTGACGTGGAGCCCGTGTGGCTGTTAGACATGCACACGTGGGTAACCCGCTCTAATACTATGATAAAGTAATCTGTGGTTCACATCCAAAACCAATTGGCAATGGATGGAGTGGCCCAAACCCTTATAAACTCATAGACAATGTCCCATTTTTCCCATATGGGATATATATATTCTCAACACTTGATACATACTAACATGCATTACATTGGCTTAGACATAGTTTATATGCATATATTATTTGTCATTTTTTCTTTTGGCAGCGAACTTCTATATTAAGCACTCACCGTACCTTAAGTTTTCCATATCCACTCATGTTTATTCCTCGTGATTCACATTATGGTAAGCCTTACTGCCTTAGTGCTTGCCTTTAGCTTGTACTCTACTTTTTCTCTGTGTAAACTTTTCACATCTTGTCAACATTTCATTAACAATCTTTTTTTTTTTAAGAAAAAAAATCTATATATAGAGAAAGTATTCAATCTATAATAAGCATGATGAAATTAACTAAACTCTCCTAACCACGTGGTGTGGTGTGCTGGTCGAGCGGCCTAGTCTGGAACCCCCAGGTCTAGCGTTTGATTCTCAGCTCCATCCCGTGGCCAGCAGATTTGAAGGACTTTTATTTGTTAACACGAGGGTTCGTGCGTCTGTGGTGCAGTGATTAGTTTGACAACGCTGGGATACACTGCATAGGGGTGTGTGTGGTTACTATTAACGTCTTCCCCTAAAAAAAAAAAAAACTATGCAGTCAATTATATATGCCCATTTACAACAAAAATTATAAAAATGCCCCCACGTGCGCATCACTTGTGTGTTGAAATTTGGACAGAAAAGTTTACAAAAATTAGTTAATTTGACATAAGGTTAGCAAATAAGCTAATTTGCGAATCCTACTTACGATAACAAATTGGTAGAAATAAATGCTAAGATGGTAAATTGACACTGGAACACTAGGGTGAAAGTTAAAATAGAAAATTATTTAAAAACATCCAGCCACCCTTCCACTTTAATTTATTGAATAGATAGAACAAATTCATCACCAATGTGAACGTGATGTAAGATCATACCAAGTATATAGATATGCACTAGCTATTATATATTGTATGCATCAATTAATGTAAATGAGCTATTTTGAATTCAAATATAAATACATTAACCAATATATATATATATAAACTTATTAAGTAATCGAATTAAGTTTATAAATTAAAATATCTGTTAAAGAATTTGAAATTCAAATGTGTGGTTATCCAGACAAATCTATTAGGATAGGAAGTTATTTTGACAGTTCCTTGATGGAAGGAAGGAACTGCCATGTAACGGCTGTATTCAACAACTTTATAAATAGAATGGTATTTGTATTTGATCATTGCTAGAACATAAAGACACTCTCATTGAGTTTGTCCCATCAAGCAATAAAGAGAGATACAGTGTCTATGTAGGAGAATATCAAATAGATAACGGCAGCAGATCATCAATGGATAACGACAACAATCCACCAATTCAGTTTTATGATTTTATTTTATAACATTGATCTAACATTTGAGATAGTATACTTGAGTTATAAGTTTATGTTTCATATTGAATCTAACACGTGAGTTTCAAGACAAAAAAGTAAATGTGAATGATAGTTGTAGTCAACAATATGATAAGGAGTGTCATCAAAAAAAGAATATGTTAAGGAGTTGGACAGTGTTAGTGTTATACCGCCCAGAGATGGTGGTATAATTCAATTCAATCCTATATGATAATTACAGCCAAATCTAAAAGTCAATTAAAATATGGTTTTCGGATCCAAACATCCTTAGATAGAAGCTCAGGCCCGATAAAGCTTGTATTTGGAGTTTCTTCTCAGGCGGCGATGACCTGGATAATCTGCATTCGGTTGTAAGTTGTAACAGTACAAAGGCGAGAGTGTTCGGCTTATTGGCTGATTTTTTTTTTTTTTTTTTTTTTGTCTTTCTCCTGAGACACCATACGATCTGACCTGGAACTGCAAGGAGTATATTGGTCGCTACTAGAAGTTTTAGTAAGTTTTAATGAAGTTTTCTCCACTTGTAGAGACACGTGTTGGTTAATGTAATATTGTTTTGGGAGGGCCTATTTTGTTAAGCCACTTTCTTTTATCGGCTTATGAATGAAATTTTTGTTGTCTTTTTTGTTAAAAAGAAAAAATAAATATCGAAGTTTCCTAAGTTTGTGTGAGATACATATATGAAATCTCTACAAGAGATAGAGAAGAGTTTCTACTATCGAGATAGGGTTTTGTGGATGGATTGAGTGAGTGACGAATAAGATTATAATGCATCAAAGGAAAAACAGTTATCGATTTGCAGATATACACCAACACCACTATTTCAGCTTTTGATCCCCTCCTACTTATGTAACAGTTAACCTTGTGTATAAAGTTAGAGAGAAACCATGAAGAAGTCCATACTCTATTTTTCTTAAGAGGCAAGTAAACTATCAGCTTTCTTAAAAAAAAATGGCACAAAATCTATCTAATTCTTAACAAAAGCTGCAAATTAGAAGTACAATTTTTTTTTTTTTAAATTAATCATTTCCACCTTGTGGAATTCGACTCCATAAAACTTCAAAAATCTTCTACTACAGTTTGCGGTTTATGGAGTTACATGGCTAATCATTTACGAGATCCATTAATCTACGTTATAATGACTAGCCTAAAACAATACGTACATCTTTTGGTGACAAGAATCTCGTTGGTAATAAAGTCCCCACATTTTTATTTTATTTTATTTCTTCAAAATCTAATGCCCACGATGAGATTTTTTTTTTTTTTTGAATCAACGGAGGTCAGCCATTTATTGAAAGAAAAGAAAATTACACAGTACAAAGCTCAGCTGCAATCGCAGCTTGTAAAAATTCTGGGACTGAAAAATAAAAAGCATTCTGCCGAAGGGAATGGGCATGATTAGCCAACAAATGTGCTACTCCATTACCTTGGCGACCTACGTGTAGCACCTGCACAACATTCTGTGCTTCTAACAGAGCCACTACATCATCATATATTCTGCCCAGTAAAGATAGATTAGCAGTGTCATGCAATGAAAGTTGACGCCGAACCTCCATAGCATCGGTTTCCAGTATAACTGGACCAAAATCGTGCTCCCCCACAAACTCTACCAAAATCGTGCTCCCCCACAAACTCTAGCGCAGCTTTGCAGGCCAAGATTTCAGCATGCTCCGGAGAAGTCAAACCACTCAAGGGCCAAGCACCTCCCCCTAACATCATCCCAGACTCATTTCTGATCACAAAACCCAAACCACCTTTTCTAGTAGCATGATGGAAGGCACCATCCACATTGATCTTAACCAGCCCCAATGGAGGAGCTCTCCACACAGCTCGGCATGTAGTTTTGGGCTGGGAAGGCTTCAAATTATGAAACCTAAACTCCTGCAGCCTGGAAACAATCCCCAAACTAACATCCCTAGCCTCACACCTCTTTTGGTTCCAAACTCGATCATTTCTTTCCTTCCAAATCCCCCATAGAGAGAACAAGAGTTCACCAAACTGAGATAACGACAAGTCCATAGCACACTGATTCAACCAGCTGAGGACATCCCCCAACATATTGCTAGGGTTATAACATACCCGGTGAAGCAAGGCATTCTTGTGCAACACCATCCTTGTAAAGGGACAGTCCCTGCATAAATGAAGAGTCGTCTCATTGTAAGTCTCACATAAGACACACACCTGCGAGTCCAAGACCACTCGTTTCAAAGCCAAACTACCCAGTGAAGGAAGTATATCCAAACACGCCCTCCAGACATGGATTTTGGCCTTATTGGGAATGACCACTTTCCAAAATTTTTTCCAAAAGACTGGACCCATTGGGACTTGCAATGGATGATAGTTGGAAGACTTCGAGAAAGCAAACCTATAAGCTGTCTTAACTGAGAAGTTTCCATCCTTCGAAAGCTTCCAACAAAGTCGATCATTCACTGCTCTCCTACTCAAGGGAATTGCAGCAATGACAGCTGCTCCTTCCACTGTGAACACCTCCTGTAACAAGGGTAAGTTCCACCTACCAGTTGCACTCATCAGTTCATTCACCTTTCGACACTCAATCTCAGCCAACCCCGAATAGATAGGTCGCCCAGAAGGTAATGCCACCGCCCAATTATCACAAAAAAATACTAATATTCTCTCTGGTACCCACCTGCCAATAACAACTTTCTTTAAGCATTTCCCGAGTTGAGAAAATGCTTCTCCACGAATACGAGGCAGATGCATGAGGAATGGCCTCCCAAAAAGAAGTATCTGGAAAATATCTCGCTTTATAAATCCTAGCAACAAGCGAAGAAGGGTTATTCAAGATCCTCCAAGCTTGTTTGGCAAGCATGGCAGAGTTAAACTTGGATAGACTACGAAAGCCTAACCTGCCATCTTCTTTCGGATTGCAAAGAGCATTCCAAGTCTTCCAATGTATTTTCCTTTTATCTAAGGTACTCCCCTACCAAAACCTTGCACACTGCTGTTCCAGATCTTTACAAAAACTATTAGTAAGTTGAAAGACACTCATCGCATAATTAGGTAACGCTTGAGCCACCACCCTGATCAGAATATCTTTTCCTGCTCCACTCAACAACTTGCCTTGCCAAGAAGTTAATTTTTTTGACAATCTCTCCTTGATGTACTGGAAAGTAGCAGTTTTCTTTCGACCTACATAAGTGGGTAGGCCTAAATATTTTGCATGTGAATCCACAACCTCTACTCCCAAAAATCCAGAGATGTCAGCATGTACCTCAACTGGTACATTTTTGCTAAACACCACCGAACTCTTAGCAAAGTTAACCACCTGGCCTGAAGCTCTCCCATAAATGTCTAGGACTTCCTGTATGGCACCACAGGGATCCAAAGAAGCTTGTGCATATAGCATGCTATCATCCGCAAATAATAAATGATTTACTGAAGGTGCATTAGCACAGACCGCAATACCGGGTAGAGAGCCTGCGGCCAACTTCTGCTGTAGTAAAGCTGAAAAGCCTTCCGCTCCCAGGAGGAAAAGATAAGGTGACAATGGATCACCTTGTCTTAATCCCCGACTAGGAGTAACAAATCCCCGTGGTCTACCTCTGATCAAGAAAGAATACCGCACCGTGCTCACGCATTGCATAACCATAGAGACCCAACTTCTTGCAAAACCAAAACGAATCATCACCCTTTCTAGGAAAAACCATTCCATCCTGTCATAAGCCTTACTTAAATCCAGTTTCAAAGCTATGAATCCATCATCCCCATCCCGCTTATTATGCACGAAATGTGCAATCTCATTTGCCACTAATATATTATCAGTAATTAGCCTACCCGGGACAAAGGCACTTTGAAAAGGGGAAATCACCTCTGGTAAAATTAGCTTCAGTCTGTTAGCAATAACCTTCGCACAAATCTTGTAAATCACATTACAGAGGGAAATGGGTCTCAAATCGGACATGTTCTCTGGATTACTCACTTTCGGAGTAAGGCAAATATGATGAAATTGACTTGCTTCAACAACTGGCCTGTTTGAAGAAAGCTATGAACTGCGGCAAAAATATCATCTCCAATATGGTCCCAATAGTGTTGGAAGAAAAAAGGAGGCATCCCATCAAGACCTGGGGATTTAGTAGGATACATTTGAAAAAGAGCAAAGCGCACCTCCTCCTTGGTATACGTTTTACAAAGCTGATCATTCATCTCTTGAGTAACACAAGGAGCAATAGCCTCCAGGGTTAAATTCAGAGCATCAAAATCGATTTCAGAGGCTTTAAACATTTGAGAAAAATAGGCAGTGATCACATTCTCAATCCCGTCATCATCCTCCTGCCATTGCCCCGCTTCATCAAACAAACCTTGCAAAGAGTTCTTACGCTTCCTATTCTCTGTTTTCCGGTGAAAAAACCGGTGTTTCGATCCCCTTCCTTGAGCCATGTAATTTTCGAGCGCTGCTTCCAAAACAATTCCTCCTGAAACAACAAATCCTGAAGCTTATCTGTCAGCTCCTTCTTCTCATCTTGTACAGTCCCTGATGGGAATACATTTAGTAGCTCTTCCAACCTAGCACGGATGCCCAACATCTGTAGTTGCCTACCCTTGAAAACCTCCTTTTGCCATTTGGTCAGGTGAATTCTAGTATGCATAATTTTCTTCGTAATACAAAACATAGGAGTGCCCACGATGAGATTATCAACAGTTAACAATGATAATTCTAATAAGTTATGACGAGTCAGAATATCCGATCTCCAATAGCTTCATCTTTATTTTAGGGGAAAAGATGAGTAATGTTTTTGTTCCAACATCTTCTCTATACCTCTCTCTATTTTAGATAAAGTGAAGAGATAATAAACAAAAATCCTTCTATTTACAGCAAACTCTAAAATTATAAGTTTTCAGGAAGTTTTTACTCTCATTCTCTCTTCAAATAATCATTTGATTCTAGTTTTGAAATGTTTAAAAATATTACCATGTTTAATCTTGGATAATAATTTTTAGAGAATATAAAGAGAAGTTGTTGGAAACTTGGAATTGCCAAAAAAAATTATGGAGATTTTTCCTTTTTTTTTTTTTTCTTTTTGAATCAAAGAAATGAATTTATAGAGAAACCCCCCTAATGGGGCTGATTACAATCGAATTCAAGAACATCCAAAATGCACTCTGGAGCCTTATTAAACCAAAATGAGCCTTGACTAGATTCATAGGCAGTGTTGGCCAGCTGATAAGCCACCCTATTACAAGTTCTAGGAGCTAGCATAAGAAATTGAAACTGTTGGCATGGTATTCAACAGTACCTTGATATCATCAATCAACCCTCCCTCTAAGTCCATATAATAGAGAGTTTATAGAGAAATTTTTGGAGATGCTCTGATAAGTGACAACAATAATGAAGACCGCTACCATTGAAATAGAGTATTGATTATAGAAACTATCCTATGGCTTCAGAAAAAAGGTCATGATAACAATTCATGCAATCGAGACCTTGTTATTAAATGGGTTATTTTTGCCTCGAAATATTAAATATATATAAAATGCATCAGATCTAATGGCATAAATTTTAATTTCTAATATAAACTCAAAAGTTTTCATACTCACAGTTCAAATTCATTGCGGATTCAAATTTCTTTATATTTTTGGTTCCATTGTAATCTCTAATATAAACTCAAAAGGATTCATAGATAATGTTGCCGCTCCAAAATAAGAAGCATTTTGGAATTCTCCATCTACTTAGAACATCTCCAACAGATTCTCTACACGTCATTTTTACCAAAAATATAAGAATTTCTCAAATATCAACTCCAATAGTTCCTTATTCCTTGTTTTAGGGAATCCCTAAATTAAAAATTTTATTTACTTTTTTTTTGAATAAAACGTCAGAGCTTTCATTGATCACAAGTTAAGCAATATGGGCAACATCATATTGCAGTACATCAAGGATAACACTAGGAGGTCACTGATGCCAAACCTCATTACAGATATTTGAATCAAAAGCATAAGCAGCAAGCCTGTGTGCCACATTGTTTCTAGTTCTCAACACATGCTGAATTCGTGCCAGCGGCATACTTCTCAAAAGAACCAAGATATCATCGACCAGAGCTCCTAGGTCATCCAAGTCATGGTCTTGGTTAAGAATTAGCTGCACTGCATCAAGGCAGTCACTCTCAATGGTGACACTTTGCAGCTCAAGTTCCTTAACCAAGTCCAAACCTCGTCTGATAGCTAGCAGCTCTGCCTGCTTTGCAGAAACCGTATGCTGCTCCATATGTGCAAAAGCAACCAAGAACTGTCCCTGTGAGTTTCGGAGTACCCCTCCCACTCCACACTTTGGCAATTGAGGCACAAAAGCACCATCAACGTTTAACTTCACTCGGTTGCTTACTTCTGGTTGCCAGTGAGGGTTTGATTCTTTTATAGGGCTGTGACTACTAGACCGAGCTTTCTGAAAGTCCGCTAACCATGCAAGCACATGCAGTCCCATTCTTTGAGCAGTTTGAGAATTATTATCCCATAACTTGGTGTTTCGATTTTTCTAGAGTGCCCAGATCATCATCATTATCTTCTCAAAGGTGTCTTTTCCAACTCGTAACGCACACTCAAGAAGCCATTCTTTGAAATTTGTGGAGGATACTATAGTATGCTGTACTTGTAAAGAAGGGTCAGACAGGAGGTCCACAGCAACAGGGCACTTACAGAAAAGATGCAGTGCGTCCTCTCTCCTGTGCATGCATAGTAAGCAGTGGGTGTCTCCATCGTAGCCCTTCGTACATAACCGGTCTCTCGTAGGTAGGAAGTCACTTGCGGCTCTCCAAACACAGATTTGAACCTTTCCCGGGACTTTTGCATTCCATATCTGCTTCCATAAGGGTTGAAAAGGGTTTCCATTTGAAGAAGAAGCCAAGGCATTCCCCATAACAGATTGGCGCGCTATCCAGTATGCTGATTTCACAGAGAACTGTCCTCTCCTCTAGGGACTCCAAGTGAGCTTGTCAGTAGCATATTGTCGACTCAAAGGAATTGCCAAAATCTTATGACTAATATCCAGACTAAAAAGAGATTGCACCACCTCACTGTTCCATGACCGCTGGTTTGGGTTTATAAGGCTAGAGACGAACTCTAGTTCAGTGTTGCTAGGGCGGTGAATGAGGTAGTTTGGGCAGTGAGGGATCCATGGATGTTGCCAAATATTAATCTGAGATCCATCTCCAACCTTCCATCGAATACCGGCCTTGAGCGTGGGTCTGCCAGTGAGAATACTAAGCCAAGAGAAGGAAGGGGAGTCACCTATCGCAGCTTCCCAAAAGGTCCCATCTGGAAAATACCTTGCTTTGTAAACCCGAGCAATAAGAGATTCAGGATTTGTCACCAGTCTCCACCCTTGCTTAGCTAACATAGCAAGATTGTAGGCATGTATGTCTTTGAATCCCATGCCTCCTTCTTGCTTGGTAAGACAGAGCCGCTCCCAACTCCTCCAATGTATCTTCTTCTTATTGTTGGTATCTCCCCAAAAGAAAGAGGCACAAAGCTGGTGAATATCATCACATAGGCTCTTGGGTAATAGATAGCAGTTCATGGCATACAGGGGCATTGATTGAGCAACAGCCTTGATCATGACTTCCTTTCCTGCACAACTTAGAATTTTTGATTTCCAGCCTACAAGCTTCTTTGTTATCTTCTCCTTGAGGTACAAGAACTTTTCAGTTTTGGATTTACCAACATGCAGTGGTAAACCTAAATATTTGTCATGCTCATCACGGCATTGAACCTCTAATAAAGCAGAAAGTTTATGTTGTTCATCCGGAGGCACATTCCTACTAAACACCACACTACTTTTTTGAAAATTTATTTGTTGTCCCGAGGCTCTTGCATACGTATCCAGAATTCTTCGAACATGAATGCATTCGCTTTCAGTGGCGGACCCAAAGAAGAAACTGTCATCTGCAAAGAATAGATGATGCAGAATAGGCGCCTGTGGGCACATACGTAAACCATGTATATTACCATGCAGCATAGCTTTTGTGATTAAGGCAGAGAGTCCTTCAGCACAAATAATAAATAGATAGGGTGATAAGGGATCACCCTGTCTAATACCCCTAGTTGGAAGAATATCAGAAGAAGGTTGTCCATTTATTAAGATGGCGTACCGGACTGACCTAACACAACTCATAATCATCTCAATCCACTGGTCAGCAAAACCAAGTTTCATCAACATGGCCTGAAGAAAACTCCATTCCAGACGATCATATGCCTTGCTGATATCAAGTTTCAATGAAAAGAAACCCTCTGCTTGGTGTCTCAGTTTATGCATGAAGTGAGCAACCTCATTGGCAACCAGAGAGTTGTCAGAGATGAGACGCCCAGGAACATATGCACTCTATAAAGGGGAAATAATGCTTGGCAACCATAGCTTCAGTCTATTAGCCACCACTTTCAAACATATCCTGTAAAAGACATTACAAAGTGCAATAGGACGAAAATGATGTGCATCAAGTGGTTTCGGTACCTTTGGTATTAAGGAAAGATGTGTGAAGTTTGACTCCTCCCATGCTTCACCTTTCTCTAAAAAGTTTTGAATAGCCAGACATACATCCATGCCTACAATGTGCCAATACTTCTGAAAAAAGAATGGGGACATTCCATCCGGTCTTGGACTCTTGGATGGGTGCATTTGAAAGAGAGCCTTCTTTATTTCCTCATCAGTATAGGGCTGCAGGAGGGCTACATTCATCTCATTTGTTACTCTCGGGGCCGTAGCGTCGACAATTTCCTGAATTGCCTCAGAAACCGTGCCTTCAGTTGCAAAAACATGATTGTGGTGCTCTACTAGTAGATTATGAATGCTATCAGGTTCAGCCCTCCAAACCCCGTGAGCATCATTTAAACCCTTAATCAAGTTACGGTTTCGTCTATTAGTGGCTCGTCGGTGGAAGAAAGCCGAGTTTCGGTCTCCTTCCTGCAACCATAACGAGCGAGATTGTTGTCTCCAATATTGTTCCTGCTGTGCCAGCATTTGACTATATCTAACGTGTAACCCTCGCTGCTCTTCGTACTGGTCAGGGGAGTATGGTGCTTTCATGAGATCATTTAATTTTTCCTGCACCACACACATTTCGACCTTTTGTTTCTCAAACTCGACATTATGCCACTGCAGAAGCTCCACGCCCGTCGCATGGATTTTTGTACTCAACTGTTGCAAAGCATTACCCGTAAGGGGTTTCGACCAATTCTGTTGAATGATCATTTGACATCTGTCATCACCATGCCACATCTCCTCAAAGCGAAAACGCCTTGGAGACTTGGTCTGCTTTGCATTATCCTACCTTACTTCAACAAGAAGGGGGACGTGGTCCGAGTCGGATGGGTTCAAAGTGATCACTCTGCTAAAAGGGAAGCACGTTTGCCATAACATGTTTTGGAAGCTCCGATCAAGCCTCTCTTTTGTATGCTTGTTTGACCATGTGAATCTGCTGCCGACAAAACCCATATCATAAAGCCCACTGTTCGTCATTGTTTTCGGAAGCGGAGCATTGGTGCCTCAGCACGCGGAGCACCCCCTGATTTGTCTATATTGCTCATGATCTCATTGAAATCACCCGCCATGATCCAAGGCAAGGAACATGTCTCCGCTGCCAAGGATTCGATTGGATCCCAGGTGCGACGTCTCTCCGTCCGGGATGCAACTCCGTATATTTCAGTAAAACGCCATAAAGCTGGCCCTCCTGGTGCTGTGCTGATGTCTGCATCAATGTGATTTGGAGAGTATGAACGCAGATTAGCATGCAGATCGTGGTTCCATATCAACACCTGTCACGCCCCGAATTTTGAATAATAAATTCAAATCCGAAACCTGAATAATTACAATTACAAAAAACCAAATCTCGAAACTTCGAGTTCATTATTACAATTCACTCTCACAATATATTATAAAGCTCAAATGAGCATAACACACCTCACAACTTACAATTGTTGTAAAACTCTAACAATTGCTCTAACCGCACGATCACCGTCCTGGTTCTCCTGTCCTGTAGGATTACCCGCTACACAATTTGAATAGTGTACCGGGAGTTGCAACAACACAAAACCCGGTAAGCTTTTTACAGCCAGTATGAGTAAACAAGAAAGAACTGTTGATTTATTAGATTTCAAGACTACCACAAACCCACGTTACTTTCTCACTCTCATATATATATATAGACACTTATGAGTTACTCTCAATTTAGCTCATAAGATCACTCACTCTCATATATATATGTAGACACTTATGAGTTACTCTCAATTTAGCTCATAAGATCCCTCACTCTCATATATATATATAGACACTTATGAGTTACTCTCAAATTCGCTCATAAGATTTCCCAACATTTGGTAGACAGACTCATATATATATATAGACCCTTATGAGTTACTCTCAATTTCCCTCATAAGGTTACCATATATATATTGACACTTATGAGTTACTCTCAATTTCACTCATAAGGTCACTCCACATTTGGCAGACAGACTAGAGCTCTAACTGAACGTAACCACTCGTCCGGCCACAGACGTGATTACGATTTAATACTATTAATAACCACCAGCCCGGTACGAGAGCGTGATTCACTAATAGATGCCATGGTCACCTCGTGACCTAGTGATCTCCACAGATCACAACAATTTATTGTTCCTCAACAATAAAACTCAACACCTCTCACAATATATTGTTTCTCAACAATAACTCAACACAACTCCAACAATACATATTATTTCACGTAATAATATATATACAGACATTCACACAGGAATGTCTAATACACCAACAATAGTTCATATGATTGCAAAATAAAGCAATTAAATATATTGGGTTCGTAATATGAACCACGTGAGGTTTACTCACCTCGATAATCCCGCTGCGTCTTCAATTCAGCTCAAAATACGATCCACAATCGTCCACCAACTCAAACCGTCAATCACCTAGTCCAATAATGATCTTGACTTAGCCAACAACTCAAATATGTAATTAAACGACGATCCAACGCTCAGATTCAAATTAAACGATGATCCAACGGTCGGATCTGAATTTAATGATGATCCAACGGTCGGATCCTCACGGATCGCCTTTAGGATCATCCTCCAAAATTATCACGAAGATCCAACGGTCAGATCTTCCTGAATCGCCTTTACTAACATCTCCACAAAATTATATGAAAATCCGACGGTCAGATTCTCACGAATCGCCTTCCGAATCACTATTTCTCAATTATACGAAGATCCAACGGTCGGATCTTCGCCCGTGACCTCACAAGGTCACCGGGACAGTCATACGATCAACATATCCAAAATTGAAGCAAAACCGATGGTCAGATCTTCACAGATCGTAAACCGAAGATAAACGTAAAAACGTTAAATAGTAACGTCAAAACGTAAATCCACTATTTATCAACTTTTTCTAACATGACCATGTTATATATCAAAACGCTCGTATGGATGCATAGATCATCGCCTAGATAATGAAAACTCGAAATATGGTCTGATGCGCCGCCACAAGCGGTGGTCAGTGGGCGGTCAACGCGGCGGTCAACGCCGGTCAACCACCTCAGATGGCAAAGTGACCAACTACAAACTGGTTCAAAATGAAAGGGTGATCGACTTCCATACCTGGAGCTAAGTCTGGTTTGGCCTAGATCGTCCTAGATCAAGCGTTGAAGTTGGATTAATCCGGAGCGTCTGATCAGATTCCAGATTAAATCAGGGACGTCGAAAAAGTCAAACCATGATCTAGCGTTCTATACAAAAAATCGTGATGAAAGGCTTACATGGGGATGATCAGCATGAGGAGGAGATCACGAAAATGGGGACGATCGGCCCATGCAACGCCGGAAAAATGGTTTTCCGGTCGGGTCGGGTTCACCTAGCTGGGGTGTCTTCGATCTCCATCTGGGGGCAGCGGCGGGGCAAGGCGGTGGCAGGGAGCGGCTGGACGGCTCGAGGCGACCTCGGGGAGGGCCGGGTCGTGGCCGGAGGAAGAGCGACGGCGCCGCTGGCGTCGGGTCGGGTCGGCGGGTCGGCAAGGGTGGGGAGGGTTTTGCGCGAGAGAGAGAGAGAGAGAGGGGGGACTATTCCGCAAAAAAACAAATTTTTTGTCCTTAATGAAAAAAATCAGATATTTTTCCTATTTATAGAAAATTCCCAATTTTCAAATATTCATAACTTAATCATACGAACTCCGAATATTGCGTTCCACATGTCCACGAACTCGTATCGACGAGCTCTACAACTTTCATGAAGGAAGTTTTCCCAAATTTTGAACGTATAAAAAGTCAACTTTGTTGACCCCCTAAAAACGTTCGTTTTCGAAAATAAAATCGTTCGAACTAATTCCACAACTTTTCCAAGCTTCGTACTCGCTCCTACTATCGTGAAATCATTTCTAAAAAAACCACGGAATTTAATTTGGATTTT
The DNA here is from genome assembly GCF_958449725.1 of Rosa rugosa. Taxonomy (NCBI): domain Eukaryota; kingdom Viridiplantae; phylum Streptophyta; class Magnoliopsida; order Rosales; family Rosaceae; genus Rosa; species Rosa rugosa. The sequence goes on along the minus strand of NC_084824.1, from coordinate 18,666,134 downwards.
CCGGGGTATTACAGTCTACCCTCCTTAAAGAAATTTCGTCCCGAAATTTGAGCGTAAGTCAATTCCTCTTGATTAAGGTTGACCTAACCATCGAATCTCCATCTTTCCCAAAGCTGTAGTAATCTACAAAGCCTCAACCTTTGTATAAAAATACATTCCTATGGCCACTAAATCCTTTCATCACAAACGTAAACTCACACAACAACTGCTCAACAACACTCCACATCACATACACAAAATCGTCACATGGATCATCTCATAGATCCTCACTCTGTACTGGCATACAAGCACAGTAAACACTCCCACAAAGTGTTTCGCTACTCAATTAGCATCACGGTAAATCTCCATAGTAAAACTTAAGCATGCACCACTCTTCACAACCATAGAGATGCATCACTCAAAACAAATCATCCCCAAAAGCACGCCAATTAATTATGTCACCCAATGATGATGACTTGGGCTTGCTCAATCCTTGGGCTAAGCACTAGGGCTGGCCAATTGGGCCGAAGAAACCGAACCATCCACATTTCGAACCGGCCCAAACCACTTTGGGTTTAACATTTGGGCCTACTATTCGGGCCGAACAATTGGGCTTACTATTTGGGCCTACCAATCGGCCCACCAACTTCCAGCTCGGCTACGGTATGAAATTGTACATACCGTATATACGTATACATACCGTACAGATCGTGTATACGTATGCATACCGTACAACTGTATATACGTATGCATACTGTACAGACCGTATATACGTATGTATACCGTACATACCGTATATACGTCCGTATATCAAGCATATACGAGACCCAAAAATATTTGTAAGAGGTAGGGTTCGAACTCCCGACCTCAAACACGAAGGTTTTGCTCCCAACCACTGAAGCAAGAGCTGCCTTCATTAATATATGCTCACGTGTTATATTTATTATGTCATAAGTGACATAAATGAAATAACGGGGAAGGCAAGGTTCGAAACCTCAACCTGCCGCACGAAACCTTTGTCCCCCAACCACTGGAGCACAAGCTGTGCTTAATATAATGTGTACAAATTTTATACTTATTATGTCATAAACGAACATAATAAAAATAAACGAGAGGCGAGGTTCGAACCTCAGACCTCTTGTACACGAACTGTACACTCAACCACTCGAGCACGGCTGCTCACGTTATTATCCATACCAATCCTTTTATTTAAACCAACTGTTTCAACTGTTTCAACAATTCGGCCCAAAACATCCAAGACTGTTGCAGAAACCCAGCCCAACGTATCCAAAACTGTTTCAGAAACTCGGCCCATCATGTCCAAAACTGTTTCTGAAACTCGGCCCATCAGGCCTCCACCCACAGCTACAGTGATGCCTTGATCCGAGACAGGCCCAAGTACGGCCCACTTGTGTCACGGCTTATCCCTTCCGTGATTTACGGCAGTCAAATCTGCTTTCGGCTAAAGCTGTCTGCCACAGCATCTCGAGGTTCGGCCTGTCCCCTTACACGCTCTCCACGCGCCAACAACTTTTCCGGGTTTTCGGATGACTTTAATCCAACGCGTGGATTCAAATTCTGAGATCGTTCATCCAACGGTGGAGATCTGCTCACCTTGTTCTATAAATAGGTGCATTCTGGGGAAAAACTGTTCACTCCAAAAGAAAAGAAATTTTCTTCCGAGCTCAAGCCTTTCTCTCTCAACTCTTCAGCCTTTCTCTTCTCAAATCCTTTCTTCATCAATTTCAATCCTTCTCTTCTGATCTTCTCTCCCATCTAGTTGATTCAATCCCATCTTTCCTCTGAACTTTCAGATCTTCAATCTTTTCCTCCAAATCTTCAATCCTTCTTTCTCAGATCTTTTCTTCCATTTGAAGATTCGATCTCATCTTTCCTCTGAGAATCTCAGATCTCCAATCACCAGTTCAACAACTCCAATCCTTCTAACAAAATCTCCCTCAAACACTAAACCATGTATTCCTCGATTTCCACATCCTCTCACCCCATGACCCAAGAGCCACGAACTCTGCAACTAATGGAGCTCCAAACCCCGCAACAAATGGAACCACAACAACAGCAACCAACAGAGGAGGGAGGAAACACCCAAGCAGCTGGAAGTAGTGCCAACATGGATTTCTGGCGAAGCCGTACCAGGTGGATTCCTACTCCAGAACAAATAAGAATCCTCAAGGATCTTTACTACGTCAAGGGATTTAAGTGCCCAACTACAGAGCAGATTCACGAGATCTGTCTCCAGCTGAACCAGTATGGGTATGTTGAGGGTAAGAACATTTACTTTTGGTTTCAGAACGTTAGGGCTCGAGAGAAGCAGATGAATAGGTGTAATCAGGCTGCTCCAGTGCCCATGAGAACTAGTTCTCTTGGTACTGGTAGATCCATTGATCTCAATTTTGGGTCCACTGGTTCTACTGGTGCTGGTGGATCCATCGACATCAATTTTGGGCCAGCTGGTGGATCCATTGACATCAATTTTGGGTCCACTAGTTCTACTGATGATGGTAGATCCATTGATCTCAACTTTGGTTCCACCTATTCTACTGGTAATGAAGGATTTCTTGATTTAAATTCTGTTTCATATTCTTCCTCACACTTCAACACTAATACTAGTACAACTCTTTTGGCACAACAGGAGGACAAACATCCCTGCAACAACGAGGAGGAGATCACCAGGAGGTTCAAACTCTTCCTCTGTTCCCCGTGCACGGCGAGGACGTCTTTGGTAACCTGAAGGCTACTTCCGAGGAAGGTAGCGCTTTTGGTTACTATTCTGGTGGCTCAGGCGGTTACCACAGTGGCTCAAACGTTTCTCTTGAGCTCAGCCTCAACCCATCCGGAGCTGCTGACTAGGCTTAGTATAGCATAGTCCTCGCTTTTTTTTTTTTTTTTTTTTTTTTTTTGTAATATAAACTCAATAAGATGGTGTGCATGTTTTCTTTCCTGTTTGTTTAACCAACAACAACACCAAGGATCGAACCTTGGTCACCCAATACTGTTTTCAAAACCATAAACAACTCTACTGCACACATCTTTCATAATGATGCAATAAAAACAATCACTCAAAAAGAATCCAACAATCAATTAAGTCGCATCGAGGTCTAGCTAGTATCCTCTGAGTCAAACCAAACACAACAATTTCATCGATAGGATTAGGGATTTATAAAGCTAAACACATCCTGAGTTAGCTAGGAAAAACCCACGTTTTTAGAGTTACTCTTACAACTCTTATAGAATCTCGATAATTCCATCTATCAATTGTTTCAACAAAAACTCACCACAATTCAATCCCTAACATTTAGCGATTCAGAAATCAAATCAAACTCCATATCACATAGTAATTCACTTGAACCACTATGGATACCTAACAAAATCACTAAAATCAATATCCGAAATTGCGTTTAACTATAACACCTAAAATCAATCACCAAAGGCACACACTCTCATCCAACATCATTCACAAGAACTGATTCTAACTCTCCCAATTAATTACACCAAAATCAACTCCATTGCAAAACTTTAAGTGTCCCGCCTACTTAAACTTAAAACACACAACAACTTCAAATTCACTGCAGCCCATCTCCATACTACGATCCAAAACTTAAGAAAACTAGTTCACCACACAAAGGCCACAAAATTCAATTTCATTCACTTGAACAAAACTATATTCACAAGTCACGGTCAGGTCATCAACCCATGGTGTTCAAATGAATAAATTTCAAATCCAGTTTTCCTTGTGAATCGTAACGTATCGTTCCAAAATGATGCAAGTAACATCAACCACGTATATAAGACACATCTCGCGAACTCAATTCAAATTCAGAATCACCAAAACTACTACTAATTCCAATTCTACCAACAATCCTGATTCTGAAGGAATTATAGTACTCAACGACAACCCAAAACAATGGTCTCTCCTCTCTAACCATCGAGCACAAAATAAAATTCTTGTCTCGCACCTTAAACCCTGCTTAACAACTTACAAGCACAAGGAAGAAGTAACCGCAATAATTCCTTCCCTAACCGCAACACTACTCACAACTCCACATGAGTCAAGAATCTATTCAAGAACATTAGTATATCCAACTTAAAAAGGCAAAATTACCATCGATTAATACTCGTATCCACATTACAGACGAGCATAGGTCCAGACCATGCCTTCAACCAAACACTTCAACAATCAAAAGAACCTCATTTCCATAAAACAATCCTCGTTGACTTAACAGAGTTGAATCAAGAGGTTCCTATTCCTCAAGGATTGTAACTCGCGGCCACTGAACTTATTCTCATACGAACCTACAAGACAACTGTAAGGTTCTAAGTACAACCCCTTCGAATATCCATCACCTAAGGAGTATAGTATGCTTGGCTAATACTTGTATAACACTTAAAACACAGTATAAGTCAAATACAAATTCATATTAACCAAGTCAATACTATAGGGAATGTATTCACGTTCCCTAAACGACCTAGCGGCCTAAACAACTCCCAACACTCACGCATACCCAATGACTTAGCCAATACCAAAGAGCACACGATGGGGATCCGCTGCAGACGGGCCATCACTCGGAAGGTATTGACACATCACCAAATATGCACCTTACGCTCTGATACCAAACTGTCACGCCCCGATTTTTGAATAATAAATTCAAATCCGAAACCTGAATAATTACAATTACAAAAAACCAAATCTCGAAACTTCGAGTTCATTATTACAATTCACTCTCACAATATATTATAAAGCTCAAATGAGCATAACACACCTCACAACTTACAATTGTTGTAAAACTCTAACAATTGCTCTAACCGCACGATCACCGTCCTGGTTCTCCTGTCCTGTAGGATTACCCGCTACACAATTTGAATAGTGTACCGGGAGTTGCAACAACACAAAACCCGGTAAGCTTTTTACAGCCAGTATGAGTAAACAAGAAAGAACTGTTGATTTATTAGATTTCAAGACTACCACAAACCCACGTTACTTTCTCACTCTCATATATATATATAGACACTTATGAGTTACTCTCAATTTAGCTCATAAGATCACTCACTCTCATATATATATGTAGACACTTATGAGTTACTCTCAATTTAGCTCATAAGATCCCTCACTCTCATATATATATATATAGACACTTATGAGTTACTCTCAAATTCGCTCATAAGATTTCCCAACATTTGGTAGACAGACTCATATATATATATAGACCCTTATGAGTTACTCTCAATTTCCCTCATAAGGTTACCATATATATATTGACACTTATGAGTTACTCTCAATTTCACTCATAAGGTCACTCCACATTTGGCAGACAGACTAGAGCTCTAACTGAACGTAACCACTCGTCCGGCCACAGACGTGATTACGATTTAATACTATTAATAACCACCAGCCCGGTACGAGAGCGTGATTCACTAATAGATGCCATGGTCACCTCGTGACCTAGTGATCTCCACAGATCACAACAATTTATTGTTCCTCAACAATAAAACTCAACACCTCTCACAATATATTGTTTCTCAACAATAACTCAACACAACTCCAACAATACATATTATTTCACGTAATAATATATATACAGACATTCACACAGGAATGTCTAATACACCAACAATAGTTCATATGATTGCAAAATAAAGCAATTAAATATATTGGGTTCGTAATATGAACCACGTGAGGTTTACTCACCTCGATAATCCCGCTGCGTCTTCAATTCAGCTCAAAATACGATCCACAATCGTCCACCAACTCAAACCGTCAATCACCTAGTCCAATAATGATCTTGACTTAGCCAACAACTCAAATATGTAATTAAACGACGATCCAACGCTCAGATTCAAATTAAACGATGATCCAACGGTCGGATCTGAATTTAATGATGATCCAACGGTCGGATCCTCACGGATCGCCTTTAGGATCATCCTCCAAAATTATCACGAAGATCCAACGGTCAGATCTTCCTGAATCGCCTTTACTAACATCTCCACAAAATTATATGAAAATCCGACGGTCAGATTCTCACGAATCGCCTTCCGAATCACTATTTCTCAATTATACGAAGATCCAACGGTCGGATCTTCGCCCGTGACCTCACAAGGTCACCGGGACAGTCATACGATCAACATATCCAAAATTGAAGCAAAACCGATGGTCAGATCTTCACAGATCGTAAACCGAAGATAAACGTAAAAACGTTAAATAGTAACGTCAAAACGTAAATCCACTATTTATCAACTTTTTCTAACATGACCATGTTATATATCAAAACGCTCGTATGGATGCATAGATCATCGCCTAGATAATGAAAACTCGAAATATGGTCTGATGCGCCGCCACAAGCGGTGGTCAGTGGGCGGTCAACGCGGCGGTCAACGCCGGTCAACCACCTCAGATGGCAAAGTGACCAACTACAAACTGGTTCAAAATGAAAGGGTGATCGACTTCCATACCTGGAGCTAAGTCTGGTTTGGCCTAGATCGTCCTAGATCAAGCGTTGAAGTTGGATTAATCCGGAGCGTCTGATCAGATTCCAGATTAAATCAGGGACGTCGAAAAAGTCAAACCATGATCTAGCGTTCTATACAAAAAATCGTGATGAAAGGCTTACATGGGGATGATCAGCATGAGGAGGAGATCACGAAAATGGGGACGATCGGCCCATGCAACGCCGGAAAAATGGTTTTCCCGGTCGGGTCGGGTTCACCTAGCTGGGGTGTCTTCGATCTCCATCTGGGGGCAGCGGCGGGGCAAGGCGGTGGCAGGGAGCGGCTGGACGGCTCGAGGCGACCTCGGGGAGGGCCGGGTCGTGGCCGGAGGAAGAGCGACGGCGCCGCTGGCGTCGGGTCGGGTCGGCGGGTCGGCAAGGGTGGGGAGGGTTTTGCGCGAGAGAGAGAGAGAGAGAGGGGGGACTATTCCGCAAAAAAACAAATTTTTTGTCCTTAATGAAAAAAATCAGATATTTTTCCTATTTATAGAAAATTCCCAATTTTCAAATATTCATAACTTAATCATACGAACTCCGAATATTGCGTTCCACATGTCCACGAACTCGTATCGACGAGCTCTACAACTTTCATGAAGGAAGTTTTCCCAAATTTTGAACGTATAAAAAGTCAACTTTGTTGACCCCCTAAAAACGTTCGTTTTCGAAAATAAAATCGTTCGAACTAATTCCACAACTTTTCCAAGCTTCGTACTCGCTCCTACTATCGTGAAATCATTTCTAAAAAAACCACGGAATTTAATTTGGATTTTCCGGGGTATTACATCTAATATGTGTAATTAATTGCCAGAAGCATTTATTCACATAATTGTGTGATAGTTAATATGTTAAATTAGTAGCATGCAATTAATATCTCAATTGATTTGTGATTTTTATTTATCCAAATTTGTGAGATTATTTCAATTTGCTTTATTCAATATTATTGAGTTACTTGTCTAAATTTTCGCACTAGAATATATGTGTAGAAAATGCAGGTACCTAATGAACTAGAAGTTCTAAATGAACCAGTAGTTCATACATATATCGAACTTGTAGTTTCGATAATGCCGTTTAAGAAACTTGAAGTTTCCTTCATAAATTCACCACACATGATAAAACCAGTAGATTTTACATGTCTAATAATCCGATTTTTC